>NC_141825.1:27752016-27872016 GCF_982586985.1 Callionymus lyra | reverse complement strand
CACAAGGAGTTTTAAATGATACTCAGTCCAGGATCCAAGCTCAGTCCAGATGGGATTAGTCCACTTGTAGATCCAGGTCCTCGATCATCTTCACGGAACAGATCCAGGATTTTCTCTCAAACCTTCTCGTCGTTTTTCTGCATCATGATCTCATATCAAGCCAGTGTTTGTTCGACGTATCGTGGCTTCAACCATCAACACGTCATTGTTTTTAATCTGATCAGACCCCAGAGATCCTGGTTCCTCCAGATCACGCCTCAGTAAATACGGTTCCTCAGCGTTCCTGGAGACTACTTCCCTGGATGGACCGTTATCTTCCCAGATTTAGCCAAACGTTGGATGATCTGAGCTTCGTAGTCGGCGTCGTGGACCCCGGTCTTCCTGAACTCCCCAGAGTAGCGGTTCTGCTCCCAGTAGTGGTGCCAGTTTCCTCGACCGTCCGCCCCGAACCCGAACACGTTGACCTGGAAGGAGAAGACATGCGAGTCAGCGACGCTTCATCAGAGACACTTCATCATCTTCATCATCTTCATCATCTTCATCATCTTCATCATCTTCATCATCTTCATCATCTTCATCATCTTCATCATCTTCATCCTCTTCATCATCTTCATCCTCTTCATCATCTTCATCATCTTCATCATCATCGGGACCAACAGACCTCGTCGCAGACATGCAGGGCGAAGAACAGGACCAGCATCCCCGTAGACGGGTACCGGCCGTGATGTCTGGTCCAGTGGTCGTGGATGTATTTGAAGAAAGCCGGGTTGAAGATCTGGACCTTGACATGGAAGGAGACAAACAGTTTAAGAACCTGCACTGGTGCCTTCTTCAGCCAAACAAGATCTACTGAGAGTCAAGAAAACAAACGAATGCAAAAAGAATAAAGAGAGAAAGAATACGTTGGAATCATGAGGATCTTCCACCAAGAACATGCATCACAGCTGATTTATGATAGAAACCCGAGTGTTGAAGTTCAAGGAGGAAGATGTCGAGATGAATGTGTTGAGGAGACCCGGTGATAATACGGTGGTTACGTGAGACGATCAGAAGGACCACAATCTAAATGAACTCGTCGCGGAAAATACATGTAAACATTCTTAAGGGAATTCTAAAGGACTCAGTTGACATTAAGTTGTTATTAGATTATATGAGTTAAGGGGGTCCAGGACACTGAGGACACTGAGGACACTGAAGACACTGAAGACACTGAGGACACTGAAGACACTGAGGACACTGAAGACACTGAGGACACTGAAGACACTGAAGACACAGAAGACACTGAAGACACTGAAGACACAGAAGACACTGAAGACACAGAAGACACTGAAGACACTGAAGACACTGAGGACACTGAAGACACTGAAGACACAGAAGACACTGAAGACACTGAAGACACTGAAGACACAGAAGACACTGAAGACACAAAAGACACTGAAGACACTGAAGACACTGAAGACACTGAGGACACTGAGGACACTGAAGACACTGAGGACACTGAAGACACAGAAGACACTGAGGACACTGAAGACACTGAAGACACTGAAGACACAAAAGACACTGAAGACACTGAAGACACTGAAGACACTGAGGACACTGAGGACACTGAAGACACTGAAGACACTGAAGACACAGAAGACACTGAAGACACTGAAGACACTGAGGACACTGAGGACACTGAAGACACTGAAGACACAGAAGACACTGAAGACACTGAGGACACTGAAGACACTGAAGACACAGAAGACACTGAAGACACTGAGGACACTGAGGACACTGAGGACACTGAAGACACTGAAGACACTGAGGACACTGAAGACACTGAGGACACTGAAGACACTGAAGACACTGAGGACACTGAAGACACTGAGGACACTGAAGGCACTGAAGACACTGAGGACACTGAAGACACTGAGGACACTGAGGACACTGAGGACACTGAAGACACTGAAGACACTGAGGACACTGAAGACACTGAGGACACTGAAGACACTGAAGACACTGAGGACACTGAAGACACTGAAGACACTGAAGACACTGAAGACACTGAGGACACTGAAGACACAGAAGACACTGAGGACACTGAAGACACTGAGGACACTGAAGACACTGAGGACACTGAAGACACTGAGGACACTGAGGACACTGAAGACACTGAAGACACTGAGGACACTGAAGACACTGAGGACACTGAAGACACTGAGGACACTGAAGACACTGAAGACACAGAAGACACTGAAGACACTGAAGACACAGAAGACACTGAGGACACAGAAGACACTGAAGACACTGAAGACACAGAAGACACTGAGGACACAGAAGACACTGAGGACACTGAGGACACTGAAGACACTGAAGACACAGAAGACACTGAGGACACTGAAGACACTGAAGACACTGAGGACACAAAAGACACTGCTCAACATGAGGTGAACATGAGGTCAGCTCCCAGTGCAATATCGAAACCCATTTATCATTCATTTTCTACTGCTTATTCCCTTATGGGTGTCATGGGCTGACTGCAGCCTTTTACAGCTTCTTCAGGCGAGAGGCAGGGGACACCCTGGACAGGATGCAGGTCTGTCTCAGGACACACAAGGACAAACAACCATCCACACACACACTCATATCTATGGACAATTTCCCAAAGTTCTCAATCAACCTCTTTATGTTTTTGGACTGTGGGAGGAAACCGGAGTGTCCGGAGTAAACCCACACAACACGGGGAGAACATACTAACTACACACAGAAAGGTCACGAGTTGACTCGACCTGGATGTGAACCAGCAACCGTCCTGCTGTGAGGCGTTTAATTTGATGACATCATCGTCATTTCTTCTGCTGCCACCAAACACTGCAGTAAACACATCTAAACTTTTCTTGGCTCAGGGACCAGAAAGTGAAGATATTTATTTACCTAAAACCTCATATTGTGGATTAGAGCCAGTTGACTCCGAGGATTACGGCGTAAACACAAGATTATTCAAACAATATTCTAATCCACCTGTAATCCTCCGTCAACAATGGAATAATTGTGCCAACCTCGGGTCAGAGTGAGTGTGTTCATGGCTGGTGTTGACTTGTTGAGACACACACTCACCTTGTCTTTGTCGACTCTCAGGAACTGCTTCACAGGTGCGTAGGTGCTGGAAGAGAAGGTGAGGAAACACTTGATCATTATATCGTCGTTACATCGTCGTTACATCGTCATTATATCGTCATTATATCGTCATTATATCGTCGTTACATCGTCATTACATCGTCATTATATCGTCATTACATCGTCATTACATCTTCATTATATCGTCATTACATCGTCATTACATCGTCATTACTTCGTCGTTACATCGTCGTTACATTGTCATTACATCGTCATTATATCGTCATTATATCGTCATTATATCGTCATTATATCGTCATTATATCGTCATTACATCGTCTTTATATCGTCGTTACATCGTCGTTACATCGTCATTATATCGTCATTATATCGTCATTACATCGTCATTACATCGTCATTATATCGTCGTTACATCGTCGTTATATCGTCATTACATCATCATTATATCGTCATTACATCGTCATTACATCGTCATTATATCGTCATTATATCGTCATTATATCGTCATTACATCGTCATTATATCGTCATTACATCGTCATTACATCGTCGTTACATCGTCATTATATCGTCGTTACATCGTCGTTACATCGTCGTTACATCGTCGTTACATCGTCGTTACATCGTCATTATATCTTCATTATATCGTCATTACATCGTCATTACATCGTCATTACATCGTCATTACATCGTCGTTACATCGTCATTATATCTTCATTATATCGTCATTATATCGTCATTACATCGTCTTTATATCGTCGTTACATCGTCGTTATATCGTCATTACATCGTCATTATATCGTCATTATATCTTCATTATATCGTCATTACATCGTCATTATATCGTCGTTACATCGTCGTTATATCGTCATTACATCGTCATTATATCGTCGTTACATCGTCGTTATATCGTCATTACTTCGTCATTATATCGTCGTTACATCGTCGTTATATCGTCATTACATCGTCATTATATCGTCGTTATATCGTCATTATATCATCGTTACATCGTCGTTATATCGTCATTATATCGTCGTTATATCGTCGTTACATCGTCATTACTTCGTCATTATATCGTCATTATATCGTCATTACATCGTCATTACATCGTCATTATATCGTCATTATATCGTCATTACATCGTCGTTACATCGTCATTACTTCGTCATTATATCGTCATTATATCGTCATTATATCGTCATTACATCGTCATTACATCGTCATTACATCGTCATTATATCGTCATTATATCGTCATTATATCGTCGTTACATCGTCATTATATCGTCATTACATCGTCATTATATCGTCATTACATCGTCATTATATCGTCATTATATCGTCATTACATCGTCATTATATCGTCATTACATCGTCATTACATCGTCATTACATCGTCGTTACATCGTCATTATATCGTCATTACATCGTCATTATATCGTCATTACTTCGTCATTACATCGTCATTATATCGTCATTATATCGTCGTTATATCGTCGTTACATCGTCAATACATCGTCATTACATCGTCATTATATCGTCATTATATCGTCGTTACATCGTCATTACTTCGTCATTATATCGTCATTACATCGTCATTACATCGTCATTATATCGTCATTATATCGTCATTATATCGTCATTATATCGTCATTACTTCGTCGTTACATCGTCATTACATCGTCATTATATCGTCATTATATCGTCATTACTTCGTCGTTACATCGTCATTACATCGTCATTACATCGTCAATATATCGTCGTTACATCGTCGTTACTTCGTCGTTACTTCGTCGTGCGACTCACAATCGGATCTGTCCGGTCGACAGCGCACTGGTGATCCACACCAGGTCCAGAGTCTTGAAGGGAACCAGCACGAAGCTGACGTTGGCCGCCAGGTTCTTGGCGCTCTCGGGGTACATGAAGTGATGTGTGGTGTGGCTGCCGGCGTCTTCCTCGTAGCCCACTGTGGGGGCCAAGTTGATCCTGTGGAGGAGGAGCTGGATTAGATCCTCCTGACATGTCACTTTAGAACTCTGTAGTCCTCGGTATCTTGGTAAATACAAGGATTTCTCTCCTCTGGTCTGGAAGTTCAGGAACCATCAGTAGATTCTGATCCACAGACCTCAGAGCCCGAGCTGGGGTGTAAGTCTGGATCAGATCACTGATGGAAGGTCTGACCATGAATAGATCTGAAAGTAAGAACCAGAATTTTAAAATGATCCTGAAAGAAACTGGCAGCCAGTGAAGAGTTTGAAGGAGAAATGTGAGTTCTTCTACTAGAGCAGCCAGTGAAGAGTTTGAAGGAGAAATGTGAGTTCTTCTACTAGAGCAGCCAGTGAAGAGTTTGAAGGAGAAATGTGAGTTCTTCTACTAGAGCGGCTCAGAATTCTGGCTGCAGAGTTTAGTATGAACTGCAGGCGAGACGATCCTTCTGGTTTAGACATGAAAACAAACTGTTACAATAGTCCAGACGAGAAGAAACAAACACATGGATTATAAGATCCAGATCATGTTCCGACAACATTTTCCTAAGTTTAGAGATTTTTCTCAGTTGAAGGAAACAGTTTCTGGTCAGTTTTCTTCAGTGTTGAACAAGAGACATGTCTTTATCAAATACAGCACCCAGGTTTCTCAGGCTCAGTTTGACAGACTGACATAAGTCACTCAAGTACTGACTCAACCCTGGAATCTTATCATCAACAATCACCAGAGTTTCAGTTTTGTCCACATTTAGCTTCAAAGTGTTT
This sequence comes from Callionymus lyra, assembly GCF_982586985.1. Classification (NCBI taxonomy): domain Eukaryota; kingdom Metazoa; phylum Chordata; class Actinopteri; order Syngnathiformes; family Callionymidae; genus Callionymus; species Callionymus lyra. Next base: position 27,866,148 of record NC_141825.1, on the reverse strand, counting down.
TCACTCATTGTTTGATTTCTAGCAACAATTGACTAAGTTCAGCCTCTGGGGCTCAGTTGGGTCAACAGAGCAGTAGAGCTGGATGTCCTCAGCAAACATTTGATAAGAAACATCAGGAAATCTCTGAATGAATTTACCGAGGGGAATCAAGTACAGCAAAAACAATAAAGGACCCAGAACAGAACCTTGAGGGACTCCACACAACAGATCTGCCGATTCAGACCTAATTTGATTGACAGATACACTAAAACTGCGCCCAGAAAGGTAAGATGAGAACCATTCTAACACAGACCCAGACAGTCTTCACCCCTCAGTCTTCTCAGCAGGATCTGGTTCAACTGTGTCAAAGGCTGAGGACAGATCCAAGAGAACCAGAACATCATGATGTCACTGGACACCTTCAGTAAAACTGTCTCCGTAGATGTTTACTGAAGCCAGACTGAAACTTCTCATGGATGTCGCTCTGATCCAGGAACAGCTGCTCAGACACCACCTTCTCCAAGACACAATTTAAGAGATAGCAGACGAGGTTTTGTTGCCTGAAAACATCTCAAAAACCTCCTCCGCTGAGAGGACGATGCAGTCGTTCTACTGTCAGGACTGTCAGACGACATTATACAGCAGACGGTCCTCGGCATAATTTAAAGTCCACGTCTTGTTCGAACAAGCAAAGTTATTGAATTATTCAAAGGCACAGAGAATGAAGTGAAGAAACGAGGTGTGGTATTTGGAATATGTGCTATTTTTACTTTGAAGGTAGAGTAAAAAATCTATACAGGAAGTTTGTAAAAGAAAGACGAAAGATAAATAGTGAGAAAGAAAGGCTAGTAAAGGACAGAGACGACTTCAGGATCTTATTTGACACGACTTCACACATGGAATGAACTCGACAGCTTCAATAATTAAACTCATATTGTTTGTGATTAAAACAAACAAACACACTAACAAACTCAGATAAATACATCATTGACTGACACGCTAATTTCAATTTGTTTACTCTCAAGCTATGCTAAATGCTAAGCTAAACGCTAGAACTAAAATTAACATTAATTTCAAAAGGATACACGCATATATACAGTATATATATATATATTGATATCCATTACAAGCCTGAAGTTCGTTCTAGATACTGACGATTTAATCGAGCACAACAACGCTCAGTGTGAAGACACAAATAAATAGTGGCACAGCTGTGAACAGAGGTGTGTTGTTAGCAACTGGCTTCACTGTTCAAAAGAACTTTGTTTGGACAAAGATCGACGAGTCAGACGCACAGTAAACAGAAAAACAGACGTCAAAGGAACTTCTGTCTTTCCCTGGAACAGAATTTAATGAGAGTAACAACCGTTTTATCTGAGGTTTGTTGTGTTTCTGCAAAGCCTCGATGCAGACTCGTCCGATTCACCACCTGCTGACACCTCAGGTCTGTCGCAGGTCAGTTGGACGGGTCAGTGAGGTCACCTGGAGAGTCGAGGTCAGCACCTGGACAGTCGGTCTGGAACCGTAGACTCTCACATAACCAGACCGGGTTCAAGAGGAGCAACAGAGTTGGCGGATCAAGGGAAGCTTTAACGCTCGATCCCATTAGGACCTGATGAGCTTCCGTGGCAGAGGTTGTGATGGAACCAGAGTGGCTTGAAAACAACTGTGTCCATCTACTGACACATCTACTGACACATCTACTGATACATCTACTGACACATCTACTGACACATCTACTGACACATCTACTGACACATCTACTGATACATCTACTGACACATCTACTGATACATCTACTGACACATCTACTGACACATCTACTGATACATCTACTGACACATCTACTGACACATCTACTGACACATCTACTGATACATCTACTGACACATCTACTGACACATCTACTGACACATCTACTGACACATCTACTGATACATCTACTGACACATCTACTGATACATCTACTGAAACATCTACTGATACATCTACTGACACATCTACTGACACATCTACTGACACATCTACTGACACATCTACTGACACATCTACTGATACATCTACTGATACATCTACTGACACATCTACTGACACATCTACTGACACATCTACTGACACATCTACTGATACATCTACTGACACATCTGCTGACACATCTACTGACACATCTACTGATACATCTACTGACACATCTACTGACACATCTACTGACACATCTACTGACACATGTACTGACACATCTACTGATACATCTACTGACACATCTACTGATACATCTACTGACACATCTACTGACACATCTACTGACACATCTACTGATACACCTACTGACACATCTACTGATACATCTACTGAAACATCTACTGAAACATCTACTGACACATCTACTGATACATCTACTGACACATGTACTGACACATCTACTGATACATCTACTGATACATCTACTGACACATCTACTGACACATCTACTGACACATGTACTGACACATCTACTGATACATCTACTGACACATCTACTGACACATCTACTGACACATCTACTGATACATCTACTGACACATCTACTGATACATCTACTGAAACATCTACTGATACATCTACTGACACATCTACTGACACATCTACTGACACATCTACTGACACATCTACTGACACATCTACTGACACATCTACTGACACATCTACTGATACATCTACTGACACATCTACTGACACATCTACTGACACATCTACTGACACATCTACTGACACATCTACTGACACATCTACTGATACATCTACTGACACATCTACTGACACATCTACTGACACATGTACTGACACATCTACTGATACATCTACTGACACATCTACTGATACATCTACTGACACATCTACTGACACATCTACTGACACATCTACTGATACATCTACTGACACATCTACTGATACATCTACTGAAACATCTACTGAAACATCTACTGACACATCTACTGATACATCTACTGACACATGTACTGACACATCTACTGATACATCTACTGATACATCTACTGACACATCTACTGACACATCTACTGACACATGTACTGACACATCTACTGACACATCTACTGACACATCTACTGATACATCTACTGACACATCTACTGAAACATCTACTGACACATGTACTGACACATCTACTGAAACATCTACTGACACATGTACTGACACATCTACGAGTGACACTGAAGGAACTTGAAGGAAAGACTTGGTTTGCAGGAGAAGAATGAGAAGAAAATGATAATAACAATGAATATTTGAACAGAGTACTGCAGCGTGACTGGACGTCGAGTCTTGTTCACATGGAGGCCAGTCGTCTACATAACAACTCACAGTAAATCACAGTTGAAATTCAAAAGTCTTTTGTTATTTTTATAACTTGATTTCTCAACATCCCAGCATGTAATGGACTGTGTCAGGTTTTTTTTAAACTCCTATCAAGACAACTCTCTGAAAAACATGTCTTGCCTCAGTTCTCGTGATCAATGTATCAGAGGTTTTTTGTGAAGAAGTTCACGACTTTAAACTCCATCTGGTGTGAAGAACATTCACTTCTTTGATGCACATCCTTGAGGTTTGTTGACTTGAGCTCATCTTGATAAACTGTATATATTGACTCATCCATCCATCATTTATTCAAACATCCATCACTCCTGAAGTTTCTCTCCACGTTGTTTCTCCATCCATCACTTGTCAGTAAGTAAGTAATATTTATATACCGTATTTTCCGGACTATAAGTGTCTCCGGAGCACAAGTCGCTCCAGACATAAAATGCATAATAATAAGAAAAAACATATATAAGTCGCACTGGAGTATAAGTCGCATTTTTGGGGGAAATTGATTTGATAAAATCCAAGAACAGACATGTGATCTTGAAAGACAAGTTAAAATAAAACTAGAGGCAACAACAGAATAATGTTACGTTACATGAAGTGAGAACCTGGTATGTTAACATAACATATGAAGAGTTATTCAGAGAACTATAGCATCAATAACTAACTAGTTTACCAAACCATCCGTGTAACTCCAAATAACTCTTCATCCTCGTGTCACTTTTAAACAACTAACTAACTCCGGAGGTAGAAGATGCTTCCTCTTCTACGTGGAAATGATCAACACAGGCCTAGAGCGCCCTCTGGTGGTTTAGTGTCAAAATAACATGTGAAAATGATATACCGCTAATAATGTGGTAATAATTTCACACATAAGTCGCTCCAGAGTATAATCTCACCCCCGGACAAACTATGAAGAAAACTGCGATTTATAGTCCAGAAAATACGGTAGTACTTTTCCAGACCAGGGTCACAAAGCGTTTAAAAATTAAAACAATATTCAATAAAGTATATACTTTAAAGGTCAAGATAACACTGAGAACAACACAGGATCCACTTGATCATCTCTCACTGAAGCCTCCACGAACATGAACCATGAGTGAGTCTTCACCTCATGATGTAATTGTGTCCGTCGATGGTCGCTCCATATCCGGCGCCGCGCAGGTTCCCGGAGTTTCCCACCACAGCACAGCGCAGGCAGCGACCCGGGTCCCAGGACCCGTACGGAGACCTACCTGGAATCACCTGGAACAGAGAGAGAGTTAGTGTCCTGAGTTAGCGTTAGCCATCTATGAACGGAAGTGAAGACGAGGACGAACGTTACCTGGAACAGCCTGAGCAGCACCTGCTGGATGCTGTGAGGCTTGAACTGAGGCTGCAGCATCTGCAGGCACAGAGAGAGAAGGAGGCTCACATGTGTGAACACAAGACCATCCGTCGCAGCTTCATTCATAAATAAAACCGTCTCTAAATGTTCAACTAAAAAGCTATTTTGATCAATGATCCAAGATGAAGGAAACTACTGGTCTGGTCAATGCTGCCTCAGTCCTGTGTTTGAAACTGTCTCTCATTGACTCACATTTAACACTTTGAGACGATGATTTAACATTAAACCTGCGGGTCTGATCGGATTTGACATTTAAAACGACTGGAGCTTCAAAGGCTCGTCCAGACCTGAGAACTCTAGTGTGAACTGAGTCTAGAAGCAGAAAACTGTTGATAAACTGTTTAACACGAGCGTCGTATCGATTATTGACATTTAAGAAAGTAAAGAGTCACAAACAAAAGTAGTTCTACGGTATGAAAAGTATGCAAAGAAAGGATATGATGGATAAAGAGAGGGAAAGTGTGTTCATTTCAAATCCTACCACGTTATCGAGAGAAAATAGGTCGAAAACAGAGTTGATTTTAAAAAGTGACATTTTGGGTTTTATATATTGAGAAGTAAAATGTTAACAAATGATGGTAGTTTTATTGGGTAAAAAAAACAGCTGAAAAATATAGATGATGTAAAAATCAAATGAGAAAAAGGTAAAAATTAGGGAAATTCATCTCATGCAAGTCAAGTCTTATGTAATTCATATGTAATTATATCATATATTGTAATGTTATACATGCGCTATAGGTTTCTAGATGGAGGTACAGTCTAGTTGAATAGATAAGATAGAGGTAAGATAGTACAGTGGGGTCACCAACATACTAGAAGGTATATATGATCTGGGTTCACACTTAAAATAACTTTATATTTATTTCTATGGATGAGAAACTCTGACATCACTACAAACTCCTCTGTGGTAAATGATTCTGAAATGATATTCCTCTTGTAAACTAATCACATTATTGATTCTTCAATAATTACCGACAACAGAAACACAAGCCAAACATAATAAGACGGTAATTGTATGAAAGATATTTAACTAAACTTTGATTCTGTGGCTCGACCTCAGCCTCGTTCCTTCAGAAGCAGCAACTCTCCAGTCGAGCCACAGATATACTTCTTATCTTCTGTCAACAATTGATGCTAAATAAGCAAAGCTCTCAACAAACGACCAGTGATCTCAACGAGAGACGAGGCTGATTCCTCTCTTTCTTCCCGTCTTCTGTCACTTCTCTGTCAGCACTTGTTTTCCACCAAAGCGTCCCTGATTCTTGGTTCCTGACACAGATCTGGTTCTGGTTCCACAGCTCTCCTTGTGCTCCAGTCTAATTCCTTCTCTTTCATTTCCCTCGCTGCCTCTTTGTTTTCCTCCTGTCTTCTTTCATCCCTCCTTCTCCGGGAAGCGCCGGCGCTCCACAAAGACGCGACGATCAGACGCAGATAAATCTGTTTTATTGCCCGTTTCATGATTTGGATTCTCTTCCTGCTCTTCATCCTCTTATGCTCTTCATCCTCTTCTGCTCTTCATCCTCTTCTGCTCTTCATCCTCTTCCTGCTCTTCATCCTCTTCTGCTCTTCATCCTCTTCTGCTCTTCATCCTCTTCTGCTCTTCATCCTCTTCCTGCTCTTCATCCTCTTCCGCTCTTCATCATCTTCTGCTCTTCATCCTCTTCTGCTCTTCATCCTCTTCTGCTCTTCATCCTCTTCCGCTCTTCTTCCTCTTCTGCTCTTCTTCCTCTTCTGCTCTTCATCCTCTTCTGCTCTTCATCATCTTCCTGCTCTTCATCCTCTTCTGCTCTTCATCCTCTTCTGCTCTTCATCCTCTTCCGCTCTTCTTCCTCTTCTGCTCTTCTTCCTCTTCTGCTCTTCATCCTCCTGTTTCTTTCTCGACGGCGTCGGAATTAAACGCTCGATGCACCAGTTTGTGTTTCTGAATTCATCAGCGGCTCGGCTTCCCTTGATGTTTCCGCACCTCGTTTTAATCTTCTTCTAAAGGGCCTTCTAGAGGGAACAGGGCTTTGGATTCAGACCTACTTAGAAGGAGCCACTTCCACCTTGTTTATAAATGTGTGATTCAGCTCAGTGGAGTCTGGACCACTATAGCTCCAGATGGATGTTCACAGACAACAGTTTGTTACTCAGTCTGGTTCATCCATTATATACGAGGACACAAGGTTCGGGGACATCTAGGTTTTCTTTGAGGGAGAAAGCATTGTCATGCTAATGGCTACATTCAGGAATCACGATTTTTGAGTCAAGATATTTAGTTTTAAATGTGTCAAAATGTACTTTAAATAGAAATACTTCTTTGTCGTCTCAGTAACTTCTTTCAGAGCATAAGGACAAAGTGGGTAAAATGTCTAAGAAAATAAGGTTATAAGGTTAAACCAAAATATATATAAGTAGGAAAAGTGTTGGGAATAATAAGCGCATGTTTAACCGTCGGCTGTCATTTCTTACCAAGAAGTTGAACAATTTCACCACATATAGAAAGTCAGACTTCTATAGCAAAAATAGTAATTTTGGCTGATGTAGCCATTAGTGCTATAAACATGTAATTTAGTTATAAAAGCAATCCTATCATTTTCAGTCCCATAGTGTTTATTTTCTCTATAACACGACACTGTTTCTTAAAGGCCTCACGGACAACAGATGACATCACTTAAACCCCTGTCGGAGCCAAGACCCCGAGTTCTCACACAATTTAGACAAGAAGGCTTTTGTTCTTTTCTTTCTCGCTGGAATCTTCACAAACTCTGTACTTTGAATTAGAAAAAGACGATGTTATGTCAGTCCTGAGTTGAGTCGCTGCTCAAACACACATTGAAGCTCGAGTCCAGACACGACCACGGTCCTCCTTTCTTCCTACACTCTTAGTATCATCCTCCCTTTTCAAAGCTTCTTCTTGGTCCAGAACAGGCCTGTGGTCTTTCATATTTCTGATTGAATTTCTGATGACTCCTGATATTCTCACTTCTTCCCACCTGTCAGTGTCTTAGGAATCATCGTCTTTTTAACCTCCTCCTCCTCCAAGATGATTTAACATTAAACACATACAGGATATAATCCAGATTCTTAAAATGTCTCCTGTTCTTTATGAACCTGCAGGTCTGATTTGAAATTAATTTAAACTCATTTAAAACGACTGGAGCTTCACAAAGGTCTGTTTCAGTCACGAGAACTCTAGTCTGAACTGAGTCTAGAAGCAGAAAACTGTGACTGTTCTCTTGATAAACCGTTTTACACAAGCTTCGTATCAATTATTGACATTTAAGAAAGTAAAGAGTCACAAACAAAAGTAGTTCTACGGTATGAAAAGTATACAAAGAAAGAGGCAATGTTCAGTAGAGAGAAGGAAAGTGTGTTCATTTCAAATCCTACCACGTTATCGAGAGAAAATAGGTCGACAACAGAGTTGATGATGTAAAAATCAAATGAGAAAAAGGTAAAAAATAGGGAAATTCATCTCATGTAATTAATTCATATGTAATTATATCATATCTGTCGTCGTCCCTCTAAGTCTTTCAAATTTCTGATCGACTCTCTTCTCATGATATTCGCACTTCTTCCCACCTGTCAGTGTCTTAGGTAATCATCCTCTTCTTAATATCGCCCTCCTCCTCCTCCTCTTCTTCTTCCTCCTCCTCCTCCTCTTCTTCTTCTTCCTCCTCCTCTTCTTCTTCCTCCTTCTCTTCTTCTTATCCTCCTCCTCCTCTTCATCTCTTCTTCTTCCTCCTCCTCCTCTTCTTCTTCCTCCTCCTCCTCCTCTTCCTCCTCCTCTTCTTCTTCCTCCTTCTCTTCTTCTTATCCTCCTCCTCCTCTTCATCTCTTCTTCTCCCTCCTCCTCCTCTTCTTCTTCCTCCTCCTCCTCCTCTTCCTCCTTCTCTTCTTCTTATCCTCCTCCTCCTGCTCCTCCTCCTCTTCTTCTTCTTCCTCCTCCTCCTCCTCTTCCTCCTTCTCTTCTTCTTATCCTCCTCCTCCTGCTCCTCCTCCTCTTCCTCCTCCTCCTCCTCCTCCTCTTTCTCTCCTTCTTATCCTCCTCTTCCTGCTCCTCCTCCTCTCACGGGAAGATTATCAAACATCTGCTTGTTTTCTATCTTCCTCTCCTCAAACCTTGACCACTGGACTCCTGCCTCACACGTCTGTCTCGTATCATTGACCTGCACAACTGTCAGATCCTGCAATATGTTTCACACGTTAACTTCTAACTAAAGATGCATAGAAAGATCTTTGAGGTGTGAATAAAGGTTTTATTTAACATTAAGTAATTATAGTCTAACTAACTAACTAACTCTGTGGTCTAAGCTCTAGCTGTTCTTTTTTCAATTTCAAATGTACACATTGTTTTTTATTTAAATGTGAATTTAATAATACATATAAAGGAAGGATATTTAGCTTATTTATTTATGATCCCCATATCATTAGAGCAGGTGATACAAAGTCAACATCACACACACATCTACTGAGCTGCAGCTTTATAGTTTGTTGTTTCGTGTGATTTCACTGTGAAAGTAGGAAATCTTTAATATTTTTTCAATTTACTGAATCTGTTCCATCTTAACTATTTAATCATAAACCATTTTTGATTTTCATTTATTACCATTTGACTTTGTACACATATGTGTTCCTCTGTAGAATATCATTTCAGAGGCAAGTCTGAGAGAGAAACTTTAAGAAGACTTTTTTAAATTTTAGATCTTTTGTATATATATATCTATATATATATAGATATATATCTATATCTATGTATAGATATATATATATATATATATATATATATAATATATATATATAAACCTTTCAAATATATATATAAAATGAGATTAATTTCAAATATGCATTTAATGACATATTTAACAATAAGACATAAAAGAAAGCAACTTTATGACATTCTTTTTCCATTTTATTTTAAAACCTTGCTCAACTTTGCCACAAACTAAATTTCCAAATGCTGACGCAGTGGAAAGAAAAGTGTAGTTTAAGTCAGAAACGACAAATGTTGGTTCACCTCTGACCTACTATCCTCTTCTTCCAAAACATGCGAGTAATTCAAGACAAACTACTTTCTATGCTCCTTCATTTCCTCTCATGGACTCCACCCTGTTGCAGGCCGACCTCATCAACTGGCAGCAGCTCAACTGTGTTTTCAGTTTTCTCGCCGGAGCCGGTCGGCACCGGAGCGACACTGGGCCGGAGAACCGAGCCCTGCTCGGGAAATTAATTCCCTTTCCTTCAGCCGCTGAAATCTTCATGTCTCCGAGCTCACGACACAGCAGCACATGTTGTGCTGGAGCTCGGTTTGGCTCGAGCACAAGGAGGGATGAGGAGGATGAAGATTTGTGACGTTTCTGAGTAGAACTCATCTCTGACTGTTGACTCCTGCGACCCGTAAACCAACGGGTCACATGCTGACGTGGTTAAAGGTTAAAGGTCGAGATAAGACTGAGAAAAACACAGGAGTTCCAGAAAGGATCAAATGCTCTCTCTTGTCATTTTGACATAATATTCTTTTTTGCCCCCATTTTCCTTTTTTGCAAATCATTTTACGGATTTATGTTTAAAACATTTTATATGGATTTACATTTTTTAAACTGTTTTAAAACAAGTGACCTAAAAATACCTAAAAGACGAAGAATTACCTTTTTTTTTTTGTTTTATTTGGTTTGTAATTTCATTTTGGCTCAATAAACATTCTGAAGTTTTCTTTTGAACAGTTTGAGTATCAGGACAAACCTTCACTTGTTCATTTAATTATTTCTACATCGAGCATCAGACAATGTTCGCCTTGTTTGTAGAACAACAACCTTTGTTTTATTTTATTTGATGAGTTTGTTGCCGTTATCTTTGTGTTCTTCCACGAGTTCTAACACTCACATAATCCCAGTCTTTACATTCTTACAAATTTAACATCCTCTGGAAGTTCATCTATTCTCAAGAAACCCAAATATTCTCCAGAACCTCACACTTTGTTTAAAAGTCTTGAATAGATAGAAAGGGCGTGACTTACCACCCACCAGTAGTAGACATCCGAGGACAGCTCGATGTTGTCTCTGGTCCACACCGGGGAGATGTCCGCGTCGTAGTTCTCGTCGAACCAGTTGGAGACCCCGGGGTCCCCGACGCAGCGAGGGCAGGCGCAGGTCCTCTGGGTCTCGGCGTCGGCGTCGGCGGGCGTCTGGTGGTGGTGGGCGCCCACGTAGTTGGGCACCAGCTTCACCCGCCTGGACTCCTCCCAGCCCGGCGGCTCGGGGTAGCTGAAGCTCACGCTGCCTCGCAGCGAGGCGGAGAAGAAGAGCGAGGTGAGGAAGATGAGGGCCAGCGTGCCCAGCAGGACCCACACCCTCTTGGAGCATCGCCCCTTCGCCGCCGCCTTCTCAGCCCCACCTGCCGCCTCGACGCCGCCGCTGCCTTTGGCGGCTTCTCCTCTGCCGAGCCAGGGTCTGAGCTCCAGGAGTCTGGGAGCCCCCCGGAGAGGACCCCCTCCCCATGACCCCCAGCCCCATCGTCTGTCTCTGTTCAGGGTCGAGGACGGGACCCGGCCCCCCCACGGCCATGTGCCCACCACCTGGCCTGCCACCGTCCCCCGTAGAACTCCCTCTGCGCCGCCTTCGCTGCTGGACCGACCTCCAGTCCGTGGACGGCGTCGAACAGAGAGTCCACGACGAGAACCTTCACAAACTGAGGAGAAACAAAGTGTCTCTGGATCCTGATTGCTTCTCTGGACTCAGTTCTCATTCACTGGCGAGTCCAGCCTTGTGAGCCTCCCTTCTTCAAACTTCCCCCTTCCCTCTGTTCTGGCCTCCTTTTATGTCCATTTCTTAAGCTTCATTCCCTCCATTTTTCACATCAACCGTCCATCTGGAGTAAAAAAGGTCCTCATTGATTTCGCTTCCATCCGCGGAAAAAGAAAAAAAGGCTCAAGCGTTTATTTTCTCCTCTTTTTCTCTGTTGCACTGACGCACCGCCGCCAAAGAAAGCTGGCAGACTAGAGAACAGTAGAGCGAGGGAGGGAAGGAGTGAGAGGGGGGAGTGGAGAGAGGGAGGAGATTTGACCTGAAGACTCTTCCTTCATCTCCGTCGATTTGATAAACTCTTTCCTCTTTTAACCAATACTCTCGCACGTCTTCTCGCTCCCCGCTGGTTTCGCCGAGACGCCGTCCAGCTGCTCGAGTTGAAGCGAGTCCTTCAAATCTCAGGCCCTAATAAGATGGACAGATGTCGCTTGAAAAGAAAAAGATGACTCATCGAGGAAGACAAAAGAAAGGCCTCGGCGGCGGCGGAGCAGATTCGGCGAGGGTGCTAAGACGGAACCGATGGAGCCACAATCTCATCTTCCCTCCAGCTGGCTCGGGGGGGCGGGAGGAGGACGGGCGGCGCCGGCATCTGTGGCCAGGAGAGAGTGTGTGTCGCTGGTGTGATTGTGTTCTTCAGAGTGTGTCTTTGAGTCAGGACGGGAGGATGAGCTTCACGGAGGTGACGGCTGTTCACTTCTCATCTTCTCCGGTGTGAGCAGTTCTGTGGAGGCACTTAAAGCCGACGCCGGGAAACACCTGCTGTCCTCACACCAACATGGACGCTCCGGCAAACTGCTGACTTTGTTTTGGTTTCCGGCACCAGAAGCAGCAGCAGCACCAGAAGCAGCAGAAGCACCAGAAGCACCAGCAGCAGCAGAAGCACCAGAAGCACCAGCAGCACCAGAAGCACCAGAAGCAGCAGCAGCAGCAGCAGAACCTTAAATGTCTCGCTTCACACGTGTGCGTTCAGGGACTTCCAGGCAGTTTCCAGTGGAATCATTTCCTGGTCTCGGGCGAACCTGAGGAGAGAAGAAGAAGAAATGAGCTCTTTCCTGTCAGAGGAACTATGTGACGCTCTGGGAGGTTTGTTTCTGTTCGCAGCAACATCGGAGAGAACATGCAAATCCGCCGGCAAGACATTAACAATGAACATGAAAAACAAGGTCATCTTCATCACCAGCACTTCCAATGGTCCTGTAACGTTTTCAAAAAGATGATGCAGATGGAAGAATCTTGGAGTAAAGATGCTTAGAGTGCTGAGTTCAGTTTGTTAAACCATTCATTTGGGTTTTGACATCAGAACACAAAGACAAATCATTCAAAAATCATCTTTCTAAAACAAACTGAAATCTTTTTCTGGTTCAACCTCCTGCCAAATGAAGGACTTTTAAAGACTCAATCAATAAAAGTCCTTTTTGGAATCTAACTTGGGACGAGTTTCACAGATTTTGGAACCTTTGCTTCTAAAAATGTTGTCACAACATGATCTTATAATCCATGTGTTTGTGTCGTTGACACTATTGTAACAGTTTATTTAGTGTCTAAACCAGAAGGATGTGTCTCGCCTGCAGTTCATACTAAACTCTTCTGAGCCGCTCTAGTAGAAGAACTCACATTTCTCCTTCAAACTCTTCACTGGCTGCCAGTTTCTTTCAGGATCATTTTAAAATTCTGGTTCTTACTTTCAGATCTATTCATGGTCAGACCTTCCATCAGTGATCTGATCCAGACTTACACCCCAGCTCGGGCTCTGAGGTCTGTGGATCAGAACACCGTTTTTTCTTTTCGCTCATATGTATTCGTCGCTGCAAACACATACACTATAAAAAGCGGCACAGGAACAATGTGAAGCTATATCACGAGAGTTTATCTTCATCATAACTCAAAGACTTTGCCATCCAGTGGCACTTGAAGGTACCAAGTATGATAGATGGAAAACTAAGACTTTTACACGTCTCTTTGGTCAAATTGATTCATTCATTCTATAATGTTGACAAGAAGACAAACATAAACTTGACTTCAAACCTAGCAGCTGCCTTGTTGTTGGACTATATCAAGTGAGTCTGAGCAGTTGGAACTCACTTGGACCTGAAAGACTCAGGACTCACTCAGACCCAGAACAGGAGTCAGTCTTTGTTGATAACATTTAATGAGGACCCACTTCCTTTCTGTTCGATGGTGACACAGGATTGGTCGACTGCAAAACCAAGCGTTATACCCTGATGCTGATATAACTTGAAATAAATCCAACAGAAATCAAATGTGTCCGACCGACGCTTCATCAGTCTGGTGCCTTCACTCATTCATTTAAGTCACAGGGACAAGGAGATAAATAACGGCCACAGTTAAATAAGCGCTTCATTAATCCGACAGCCTCTGCTGACCCTCTAAACAGATTGTCGTCGCACAGACTCCCCTCCAGGCGGTTGAGAGTGGTAATCTGACTCACTGGGCATTTCCCCGCGGCTGATTTAAACTTCTAATTTCAACTCCGCGCCGCTTCTGACACCATTATGGCTCCGGAGCCGCATTAAAGCGACGCTGAGCCGCCCTTAGTCATTTGAGGAGACACGGGAACTTCCAATTACATCTCTTTTTCCTGCCTTCGTCCGCCGCCCCCCTCCCTGCCCTCGCTGTTATCCCAATTAAATCAAGAGCAGAGGATTTAATTTAATGCAAGTGGAAAGAAGTCGGCATTAAAATGACTTTTCCTAAGGAAAGCTACAGAGTTTGTGAATAACAAACGTAGATGATGCTATTTTAAGATTTTTGAATTTATCTACTGTTTCTTTTGGCCTTTCTGCATGTTATACCAACTCTTAAAGTAAGTAAGTAAGTAATTTGTATTTATATAGAACTTTTCCAGACCAGACAAAGCGCTTTAACAATCAAAACAATATTCAATAAAGTATATATTTTAAAGATCAAGATAAAACTGATAACACAACAGGAGTTCCAGTAAATCAAGGAAAATCCTGAACAAATAAAAACGTCTTAAGATGTTTCTTGAAGGAGTCAGTAGATCATCAAACACAGATGTTTCTTGAAGGAGTCAGTAGATCATCAAACACAGATGTTTCTTGAAGGAGTCAGTAGATCATCAAACACAGATGTTTCTTAAAGGTATCAGTAGATCATCAAACACAGAGATGTTTCTTGAAGGAGTCAGTACATCATCAAACACAGATGTTTCTTGAAGGAGTCAGTAGATCATCAAACACAGATGTTTCTTGAAGGAGTCAGTAGATCATCAAACACAGATGTTTCTTGAAGGAGTCAGTAGATCATCAAACACAATTGTTTCTTGAAGGAGTCAGTAGATCATCAAACAAAGATGTTTCTTGAAGGAGTCAGTAGATCATCAAACACAGATGTTTCTTGAAGGAGTCAGTAGATCATCAAACACAGATGTTTCTTGAAGGAGTCAGTAGATCATCAAACACACATGTTTCTTGAAGGAGTCAGTAGATCATCAAACACAGATGTTTCTTGAAGGAGTCAGTAGATCATCAAACACAGATGTTTCTTGAAGGAGTCAGTAGATCATCAAACACAGATGTTTCTTGAAGGAGTCAGTAGATCATCAAACACAGATGTTTCTTGAAGGAGTCAGTAGATCATCAAACACAGATGTTTCTTGAAGGAGTCAGTAGATCATCAAACACAGATGTTTCTTAAAGGAGTCAGTAGATCATCAAACACAATTGTTTCTTGAAGAAGTCAGTAGATCATCAAACACAGATGTTTCTTGAAGGAGTCAGTAGATCATCAAACACAATTGTTTCTTGAAGGAGTCAGTAGATCATCAAACACAGATGTTTCTTAAAGGAGTCAGTAGATCCATCAAGAGCAAAGAGAGAGAAGATCGTTCCAAAGCTGAGGAGCAACAGCCTGGAAGGATTTCTCTCCTCTGGTCCTGAACCGTGTGCGCGGAACCATCAGTAGACTCTGATCCATAATCAATGTTCACGTTGGAGAAGTTTGGCTTGATTCAGACCAACTCAGTGGGTGTGTTGGACTCAAGTTATTGAGTATAAGTCGTGACGTCAACAGAAACATGTCTAACCATTGAATCCAACGAGTCTGGAGTTTCCTGTGCGGCACATCGAGCCTCTGGACTCGAAAAAATAGACCCGCATAAACTAATTCAACAAAAAAAAAGGCTTATAAGAGGCTTATCCACATCAGGGCGCCCTCTGGTGGACACCGACATCATAAGATATAAATAATACTCATTTTATTGGAAGGAATGAATCTATTTCTCATTTTTAATATCTGGTTTCTTGAGATGATGGTCCTACTAAATAATCAACAATTGTCTTTTTCTTAGATCGTAACAATGTAGCGATTCATTGTAAAATGTTCAAACAGGGAAATGACAACATCATCTCGATCCAAACACCACATCTGTTGCACTTTATCCTTTCATTTTCTCTTACCTTTAGAGACAAAATACTTGTTTTTCATGGTCAGACCTTCAACTTACGTCCGACTCATCACAGACGAGGACAAGCACCATAAAGCATTAAGTGAAAAGTCTCGGAGGCAGAAACAAGCAAGTCCTTCGAACAACAACGAGAAAGTGCTCAGAAGGAAAATACGAATCTTTCTCTCAGAAAAACAGGTGCCTCCATCTTTCATTCGTGCAATGTTATGTTTTTATGATTTCAGTTTTTAACAACTTTACATTAAGTTATAAAGTCCACACCCGAGAATGAAGTGAGATTAATCTGGCCTCTAGGACTTCCAGTTGCCTTAAGTTTTGAAAACTTCTCAAATGTTTGGAAAGACAATGTAGAACAGACACTATCCTAGAAAAAATGTAGACGCAATATTTATGGAGTTGATACTAAGTTGGTATGAAGTACATGATGACTGAGAAATATCAATAACAAACTAAATATATTATTGGTAACCAGACTAATCCAAGAACGGGTGTTTCTCAGTTGAAAAAGTTACTTCCCTGGTTGGAGATGAAATTAAAATCTCTTGTTCATAGTCTTGTTCGTGAGTGAGGGAACGAGTGGCACCGACGCTTGGATCTGTACGCCGTCGTGAAGACTGAGTTGAGACAAAGCTCTCAATCTACTGGTCCATTGAGACCCAGGACGTACTTGTCAGGTGACATTGGACATCTTTGTGAGAGCTCCTAGTGAGGGAGGTCTGGGTCCACGAACGGACCCTCAGACAATCAGTTCAAAAATGTTATTGAAGATTCTGTGGCTCCGGCGATCCCACCTGGTTGACTTTTGAGGAAACCTCATCCGTCAGGTCACCTGTCGACTTAATGAGACTCTTATATCCAGTGAGTGACTGAGTGACAAGTGCTTTAGGTTAAGTCTGATCTAATGGCCACGTATTTAAATCTTCATTTCCTGCACCCAAGGGATTGAAAAAGCAGTTTGCAAATCAGTTTTCTTAATCAAGGGTTAATGTTCCGATCCAGGTCGATGAAATGAGACTTTACTGTCAACTGTGTAAATCCTTGAACAGGTTTTGAAGCCAGCAGTCAAAAGATGAGCTTCAATCTCACAGACTTAAGTGACTGTGACAAATACCCAATAATCTGCTCAGTTTGCACGATACACTGACATTTGCCGTCGATCTCGGCTTCCTCACCGTCACACAATCTTTCACTCGGCGGCTCATCGAGCGCGAGGTTGTCGAGGTTACAGTTTCATTATGGATTACGGGAATTTTACCTCAACCTTTGACTGCCTGAGTCTCTCAAATCTGTTGCCTCCAATAACTGCTCTTGAGAAACAAGGACTTTAAAGCAGGGATGGCAACTGTGCCTGAAGGAAGGAAGAAAAACAACCTTGAAATGTGGAGAAAACAACCAAAAGTAACGAGGGTGAAAATAAATTATCAAATGTTGTTAGTAAGTGCAAATATGCTGTGACGTTACAAAACAAAGACATTATGTTTTTTTTAATGTAAAATCCAATAACAAACAATATAAATGAAGGCACTTTATTTAAGTTCCTTCATTCATATTCTATCACTTTATCCCTGGTGGGGGTCGCGGGGAGACTGGAGTCTATCCCAGTGTCATAGGGTGAGAGGCAGGGGACACCCTGGACAGGACACCAGTCTGTCTCAGGACACACACAGACAGACAACCATTCACACACACACTACAGACAATTTCCCCAAATTTCTCAATCAACCTCTGTATGTTTCTGGACTGTGGGAGGAAACCGGAGTGTCCGGAGTAAACCCACACAACACGGGGAGAACATACTTAAACTCCACACTATTGAAGTATATATTTAATATCATTTCAAGGATCATTTAAAAGTATGAAAAAGTCTAGTAAAACAATGTATTTTTAGAATTGAACAGTAAATGTTATACGCACTGTTTATACAAACTAAATAATGTTATATATACTGTTTAAACAAGTATTTATACAAACTAAATAATGTTATATATACTGTTTAAACAAGTATTTATACAAACTAAATAATGTTATATATACTGTTTAAACAAGTATTTATACAAACTAAATAATGTTATATATACTGTTTAAACAAGTATTTATACAAACTAAATAATGTTATATATACTTTTTAAACAAGTATTTATACAAACTAAATAAAGTCAGTTTGTGTTGAGCAGTAAAAAATCCTCCCACAGCGACGACACGAAGGCTCCATGAATACAGTGGAAGAAAGTGGCCCTCGAGCCTCACTTCACCTCGGTCTGCGTCACTGGGCCATGTTTGCTTCTTTCACAGAAGGGATGATGTTCTCACATCCCATTATCCTGCCAACGACACGAGACCGGCGGACATTACGATCCTGTTTGAATGGCTGAATAGCTGATGTTCAATTCGATGGTTTTGTTGGGTCAGTTTCAAAGCACGAAAGGCTGCAGGGTTTCTAAGCGTTAGAAGAACTGAATCTCTTCAGGCTTTCTTCTTCGATTCAACTCTCAATCTGTGCATCTGTTTCTCCTCGACTCCTTCCTTGCATCTTCTCACAGCCTCCTCGGCTCCGACGGCTCTAATTTGCCGGAGTTTGGACTTGAAAATGTCATCGTGAGAAACTGCTGTATTTCTCCGACAGGTTGAACGAGTCAGAGGAGAATACTAATGGAATAACAAACTCCCTGCAGGGTGGACTGATGTACACTATAGCAGCAGGAGGCACTTAGCTCTGGACCAGATCCAGCCACCTGTGGCGCCGCTCACCGGTCCATCGCAGGACAATAACGGACCATCAAGCAGACTTCAGCAAAGGTTGGTATCTTCGCCAAACTGGCCCACGGGGTTGCATTGATGGGGCCCTTGAGAGGCCAAAGTAAAACCAAATATATTTATTTGTTACGCATTTGTTTAGCTTCTCGTTTTCTTCTTGTCATTTACCGTTTCTTTAGAGCATTTGTTGTCCATAGCATTGTTTTTTAACCCCCTTGTGATATCTCACCTTGACCCTGAGACAACTCAAGGGATAGCACAAACACATTTGTTTTCAGGCCTTCGGGTCACCTTGACCCTGAGACAACTCAAGGGATAGCACAAACACATTTGTTTTCAGGCCTTCGGGTCACCTTGACCCTGAGACAACACAAGGGTTAAGGAAACTGAAAAACAATTTCTGAAGAAATTTCAATTTAATACTATAATGTTTAATGGTAAGGGTCTTCTAATTATATATACAAGAAAAACATGTATACAATTAAATTACTACTTGAATATCATAATATCATCTCATATAAAGGCATTTTACTTCTTCTCTTCTATATTTTGGCTTCATTGCACCTAAACCATCAATGTTTGTCAAGTGTAACATTTTCAATTTATGGTGTTTTCATTTGACTAATGATATATATACAGTATATATTTTACATTTTGTATTTTCCATTCAGTTGTTGATTGATACAGTTAGTAACAGAGGTGTTGGGCTATACAAATCTGAAAGTAAAGATACACTTTGAACATGAGCTAAGTTAAGTAAACTGTTAGCTGTGAGTTTTCTTTAAAACATTTGATAACAACTTGTGTACCTTTGTGGTATTTTCTTGTTGAATAAATCAGTGCAACAACACATTGAGTTTTCAAACTACCCTTGTAAGGTCTGAACATGTTCGCTTCAGCTTCGTCTTATATTGTGTGTCGGTCACGTTTATTTGTTAAGTGGTGGAGGCGAGAAGCGCTCGAGCAATCAGGTCTGACCTCAGCAAAATAAACTTTTTTAAATCACTAAATAACTTCTCCGACTTACAATACACCCACATGTCTTCGCAATATCTTTATGCTAATTCTTCCTTTTTCGCCGCCGCCGCCTACGGTCGCGCTGATCGAGCAATTACGTGAACCCAAGTTTGGTTTGCTCTCGGAGCTGCTCCACGCCCACACGGACAAGAAATGTCAAGAAATTAATTATATCATCTGCTGACGCAAATGGCAACCTTCGAATCTACAGATCGTTTCTGGCGACGGACGCGACGTTCGAGCCGAGCCACGTCTGCCCGTCGGACTCCGGCGTTATGTTAATTCGTGCCATTATCTTGTCAGAGATCAGGACTCAAAGGACGAGGTGGATGCAGTCGCAGCGGAGGAACGCCAACAGTGACATTTAGCGTCAGCAGAACTTCTTATATAAGTTACTACCGTATTCTCCGGACTATAAGTGTCTCCGGAGCACAAGTCACTCCAGACATAAAATGCATAATAAAGAAGTAAAAACATATATAAGTCGCACTGGAGTATAAGTCGCATTTTTTGGGGGAAATTGATTTGATAAAATCCAAGAACAGACATGTGATCTTGAAAGTTTAAAATAAAACTAGAGGCAACAACAGAATAATGTTACGTTACATGAAGTGAGAACCTGGTATGTTAACATAACATATGAAGAGTTATTCAGAGAACTATAGCATAAATAACTAACAAGTTTACCAAACCATCCGTGTAACTCCAAATAACTCTTCATCCTCGTGTCACTTTTAAACAACTAACTAACTCCGGAGGTAGAAGATGCTTCCTCTTCTACGTGGAAATGATCAACACAGGCCTAGAGCGCCCTCTGGTGGTTTAGTGTGAAAATAACATGTGAAATAATATACCGCTAATAATGTGTTAATAATTTCACACATAAGTCGCTCCAGAGTATAATCTCACCCCCGGACAAACTATGAAGAAAACTGCCACTTAAAAAATACGTTAATTTACTGGGTTTTTTTATGTAGCAGACTGAGGCTGGTCTACCATGCCGGTCTTGTCACAACTAACTAGACCAGGGGTGTCAAACTGGTCCAGAAAAGGGCCAAGATGGTGCAGGTTTTTGTTCCAACCAGTCAAGCACACATGAGTTAACGAAGCAGGTGTCAACACCTGACTGACAATTAATTGATACTGTCTTCAGACGCATGATTGGTTCAACCATATGTGCTTGACCGGTTGGATCCAAAACCTGCACTTTCTGGACTAGTTTGACGCCCCTGAACTAGACTCTAACCTAACCAACCAAGTATTAATTGATCCTGACGTCACATGAGTCACCCGTTCATGATAAGAAGTAGGTCTGCACGATATATCGAAAAATATCGATATCAAGATATTGTCACGTGTGATATGCATCGAAAACATGTGAGAATTTATCATTTTTTATTGTATAAATCATGCACTTCTTAAATGCACACTTTTACCAATCAGTGTCACGTTCTGTAAAGTTTTCAATCTTA
Organism: Callionymus lyra; assembly: GCF_982586985.1. Lineage (NCBI taxonomy): Eukaryota > Metazoa > Chordata > Actinopteri > Syngnathiformes > Callionymidae > Callionymus > Callionymus lyra. The sequence continues at coordinate 27,844,947 of NC_141825.1, read as the reverse complement.
GTTTGGATTCAAATTTCTTATAAAAATCTGTAGGTGATCCTGGACCTGCTGATTTACCAGGAGAGATGGGTTTTTTTTGCAAAAGTTATTTCCTCCACGGTTGAATCTGTAAAAGTTCCTTATCCTAATATGAAATCTTAGGAATATCAAAATCTTTCAGAAGTAATTTGATATTTTTTGAATTAGGGTCACTTTCTGAGCGATACATTTTTTTAATAATATCTTTTCAATTCAGTTTGTTTCAGAGGGATCTTGAGTTGTGTCTCCATTGTGTAGTTTGAGTGATATTACGGCGATATATATTATATTTTAGAAGTTCTTTCATGCGCCAGGTCAGAGTTTTTCGCTGCTTTGCTGGAGAGTCATTTCAGTTTGTGTCTTGTATGTTCAGCTCAAAAGGTAAAATGCTAAACTTACATTATATCATATTAAACAAAAGTCCAATTCTACACTCCATGAAAATCAATGAAACCAAGTTAAGTTTAAGATCTTTGTACAATTATAATTAGATGTTTTTCCAAAATGAACGACACATATGACGAGATGTTTCGAAGAGGGTGTTGACTAAAGACTGAGAAAATGTGAAGCACATCTTGGTGTTTATTTCTGCTATTGTGTTGTTGAAAACCAATCTCGTGGTGATTCTAATGATCATGCTTGACCACAATTATCCGTGAGGCAAAAATGAAAGAACGGCACAGACGACCCGTTTCCATGGCGACCGTTCTGTTTTCCTTTCAGCTTGATGAAAAAACCAAGACATGTGAATTGGCGGATAAATAACCAATTATGTTCCGTCCAAATCGTCTCTTCTTGTTTGGAAGCTTTTCCCTCATTGTTCTGTATTTAATTTCATGTTTTTTTGTCTCATCTTCCTGCTGCATCGCTCCAGGCTTATCAAGGCTCTTGTGTTTCCAGACGGCAGACAAAAGACATTTCCTCGGGCAGATTAAAGTACTTTTCAAAAGCTACAATTTCAGAAGGTGGTTCTAGGATGTCTTTTATATTCACCGGTCCAGTTGCAAATGCACACCTCCATTATTTTGGCACTGACCATGAAGGAGTAATCCAGGGTAGAAAACAAATGGCTTTTTAGAAATGGCTTATTTAACATGTCGTCTCGCTGACACTGGAAGCTTCTTTAATGCGCTGAATTCCTTATAAACCCTGCGAGCGATAGAAGTGCATGAACACGACTTTTTAAGTGCTGAGCATCAAACCTTGGAATGGACCACTCGGTGTTTTCCATTACGACTTCCAGCACGACGTCTCGGCTCAACTAGTACGTCTCACCCTGGAAGCAGAAATACTGCGACAATGGGTGACATTTGCATTTAAACTCAGCTATAGGGACGAGAAAGAATGATGACAACATTTGTTCACCTCAGTGGCTTGTGTGCGAGAACTTGATCCACTTCGGCTCGAATCTGCCTTCCTTTCTTTACAAACACCTGGAGGCGACTGCTTGAGGTAAACTATGTGTGGATGGTGGAGCTGCAGGATATTGGAAATATTTGCGATATTTGATGTTGGTGTCTTGACTTGCGATATCAATATTAATGCGATGTTTTTTTCTCGGCTGCGCTACACACGGCTGCGCACGAGTACTGTAGTGGAGGTCCGTGGGTTTAGAGAAGGAAAACTATACGATATTATCCCTTCGTTTATTTCCACACTTCTGTGCCGACGTGATGGTAGAAAATTATCACTTCTAACGCTCAGTCTCGCGGGACTTGCATCGGTTTCCAGTGAAACTGAGTGACATCAGAGAGGAGCCGCCGGCATGTCGTGATATCACCAAATCAATAATAAATCCTTGTACACGCACACATAACACTTCATAAATGACGCTAACAACTTAGCTCGTTAGCATACGGTGAAGACGCACACATAACACTTTATAAATGACGCTAACAACTTAGCTCGTTAGCATACGGTGAAGACGCTCACATAACACTTTATAAATGACGCTAACAACTTAGCTCGTTAGCATACGGTGAAGACGCTCACATAACACTTTATAAATGACGCTAACAACTTAGCTCGTTAGCATACGGTGAAGACGCTCACATAACACTTTATAAATGACGCTAACAACTTAGCTTGTTAGCATACGGTGAAGACGCACACATAACACTTTATAAATGACGCTAACAACTTAGCTCGTTAGCATACGGTGAAGACGCTCACATAACACTTTATAAATGACGCTAACAACTTAGCTCGTTAGCATACGGTGAAGACGGACAGGTTTGTTTGGAAGTTCACGATCTTATAAGAAAACAACTGAGACGTGATGTAAAGTTCTTACAATATGTTGCTTTAACAAAGGAGGTTGAAAGAGACGAGTGACTGGATCACTAGTGTTTGACTAGATCATAAGTTAGTATTACTTCACTGGATCACTAGTGTTTAACTAGATCATAAGTTAGTATTACTTCACTGGATCACTAGTGTTTGACTAGATCATAAGTTAGTATTACTTCACTGGATCACTAGTGTTTGACTAGATCATAAGTTAGTATTACTTCACTGGATCACTAGTGTTTGACTAGATCATAAGTTAGTATTACTTTCGTGTATATACGGAGTCAAGACGCGTCGCCATAGCAACCGAGTCTAACAAGCTGCGCCGCACAGTTTACAGACGGACGGAGACGTAAACAACAACGAGACATAGAAGTACAAATTGACAACTTTACAGAACGTGACACTGATTGGTCAAAGAGCGCATTTAAATTTCTTAAATGCACTCTTTGACCAATCAGTGTCACGCTTGATACATAAAAAATGATAAATAAGAAAAAGGTTTCAATATGCATATCGCACGTGTCAATATCGCAATATTTTTTCGATACATCGTGCAGCCCTAGTGGATGGTATTAATTCTTTACATAAACATGACGTACAAAGCAGGTGTGAGTCAGGCGTCTCAATTTTAACTCCCCTTACATTCAGCAACAGCAGCCTTTTGCATAACTCTGCTGTTGCTGAATTCTGAGTTGTGTTCCATCAGCAAGACTATAATTAGAAGATCCGGTGGCGAAGCTTCGCTTCACTTTTAAATCCCTTGAGCCAGAAATATATCCAAACATCTCTATAGATCTCCCTTTAAACGTCATTATATAAATGTGTTTTCTCAGCCTAATCACAGAGCAACAAATAAAAAGTGGTATTTTATACATTTTTTGTTGATTCATTTAAATAATTTTGAGTTATCATTATATATATCCATCAATATACTGCAGATATATATTTAATCTTTTGAGAATTAAAGTATGTGAGAACGTCAAATAAAGAAGTATAATAAGTTCATGTGTTCATTTATGAAAAGATAATTTTCATGATAAAAAGTGTAACATAAATAAATCAATTTATTTTGATATTTCTTAGTCCTTTAGTGAGTATTTCCCGTCGCTCAAAATATATATATAAAAAAATTATATATATATTTTTTAAAAAAGTACTTTTTATATTCTATATTTTATAATAGCATGTTGACTAATGTCAAGGCTTGATTACACAACAATTACCGACAACATTAGCTTTTTTTTTCCTCATCATATAAAGGAGTCTTTCTATTGGCTCGTCGGCCCCTCAACACAACACTATAATGTGGCCCCTTGAAAAATTGTGTAGAGATGATCAAGACATCAAAATAAAAGTAATGAACATGAATTTCCCACTCGCCCCATGAGGACCCGAGTGTGCAGTCGAGTATTTGGTCACAACAATGTGTGCATTTTGTGCGTCCAACAATGAGAAAACAGTCATTCATGTTAGAGTCATGTGTCTGTGAATATCTGCAACTGTAAAGTTGTGTCTCATGTGAGGTTAAATGTAAAGACACTTCTGTCCTGAGAAGACACTCAAGAAGTCACTAATGCTGTTTATCTGCAGAAGGAGGTCACAAAGTTCGCTTTCTTTTGGAGGGCAGGTGATGTTATCTCCATATTTCCCCCCAAAGGTCTGAGGAAGTGACAAGGACTCAAGAGATAATCGGCCCAGATGGGAATTTAAATATATTATACTTTGACGGCTGCACAACACAAGCTGGAGGACGTTCTCAACACAAACTATCTCAGCTGCTCCCAAGATCAAGTCAGTTCAGTTGTACCTGTGTGAGTGTGTACCTGTGTGAGTGTGTACCTGTGTGAGTGTGTACCCGTGTGAGTGTGTACCTGTGTGAGTGTGTACCTGTGTGAGTGTGTACCTGTGTGAGTGTGTACCTGTGTGAGTGTGTACCTGTGTGAGTGTGTACCCGTGTGAGTGTGTACCTGTGTGAGTGTGTACCTGTGTGAGTGTGTACCTGTGTGAGTGTGTACCTGTCTGAGTGTGTACCTGTGTGAGTGTGTACCTGTGTGAGTGTGTACCTGTGTGAGTTTGTACCTGTGTGAGTGTGTACCTGTGTGAGTTTGTACCTGTGTGAGTGTGTACCTGTGTGAGTGTGTACCTGTGTGAGTTTGTACCTGTGTGAGTGTGTACCTGTGTGAGTGTGTACCTGTGTGAGTGTGTACCTGTGTGAGTGTGTACCTGTGTGAGTTTGTACCTGTGTGAGTGTGTACCTGTGTGAGTGTGTACCTGTGTGAGTGTGTACCCGTGTGAGTGTGTACCTGTGTGAGTGTGTACCTGTGTGAGTGTGTACCTGTGTGAGTGTGTACCTGTGTGAGTGTGTACCTGTGTGAGTGTGTACCCATGTGAGTGTGTACCTGTGTGAGTGTGTACCTGTGTGAGTGTGTACCTGTGTGAGTGTGTACCTGTCTGAGTGTGTACCTGTGTGAGTGTGTACCTGTGTGAGTGTGTACCTGTGTGAGTTTGTACCTGTGTGAGTGTGTACCTGTGTGAGTTTGTACCTGTGTGAGTGTGTACCTGTGTGAGTGTGTACCTGTGTGAGTTTGTACCTGTGTGAGTTTGTACCTGTGTGAGTGTGTACCTGTGTGAGTTTGTACCTGTGTGAGTGTGTACCTGTGTGAGTGTGTACCTGTGTGAGTGTGTACCTGTGTGAGTGTGTACCTGTGTGAGTGTGTACCTGTGTGAGTTTGTACCTGTGTGAGTGTGTACCTGTGTGAGTGTGTACCTGTGTGAGTGTGTACCTGTGTGAGTGTGTACCTGTGTGAGTGTGTACCTGTGTGAGTGTGTACCTGTGTGAGTGTGTACCTGTGTGAGTGTGTACCTGTGTGAGTGTGTACCTGTGTGAGTGTGTACCCGTGTGAGTGTGTACCTGTGTGAGTGTGTACCTGTGTGAGTGTGTACCTGTGTGAGTGTGTACCTGTCTGAGTGTGTACCTGTGTGAGTGTGTACCTGTGTGAGTGTGTACCTGTGTGAGTGTGTACCTGTGTGAGTGTGTACCTGTGTGAGTTTGTACCTGTGTGAGTGTGTACCTGTGTGAGTGTGTACCTGTGTGAGTGTGTACCTGTGTGAGTTTGTACCTGTGTGAGTTTGTACCTGTGTGAGTGTGTACCTGTGTGAGTGTGTACCTGTGTGAGTTTGTACCCGTGTGAGTGTGTACCCGTGTGAGTGTGTACCTGTGTGAGTGTGTACCTGTGTGAGTGTGTACCTGTGTGAGTTTGTACCTGTGTGAGTGTGTACCTGTATGAGTTTGTACCTGTGTGAGTGTGTACCCGTGTGAGTTTGTACCCGTGTGAGTTTGTACCCGTGTGAGTGTGTACCCGTGTGAGTGTGTACCTGTGTGAGTGTGTACCTGTGTGAGTGTGTACCCGTGTGAGTGTGTACCCGTGTGAGTTTGTACCTGTGTGAGTGTGTACCCGTGTGAGTTTGTACCTGTGTGAGTGTGTACCCGTGTGAATTTGTACCTGTGTGAGTGTGTACCTGTGTGAGTGTGTACCTGTGTGAGTTTGTACCCGTGTGAGTTTGTACCCGTGTGAGTTTGTACCCGTGTGAGTGTGTACCCGTGTGAGTTTGTACCTGTGTGAGTGTGTACCTGTGTGAGTTTGTACCTGTGTGAGTGTGTACCTGTGTGAGTGTGTACCTGTGTGAGTTTGTACCCGTGTGAGTTTGTACCTGTGTGAGTGTGTACCTGTGTGAGTGTGTACCTGTGTGAGTTTGTACCTGTGTGAGTGTGTACCTGTGTGAGTGTGTACCTGTGTGAGTGTGTACCTGTGTGAGTTTGTACCTGTGTGAGTGTGTACCTGTGTGAGTTTGTACCTGTGTGAGTGTGTACCTGTGTGAGTTTGTACCTGTGTGAGTGTGTACCTGTGTGAGTGTGTACCTGTGTGAGTGTGTACCTGTGTGAGTGTGTACCTCAGGTTACCTGCAGGTAAGAATGATGTGAGAACGATCCTGAACCAGTGACAGACCGTCACACTTTCTTCTCCACATCAACCGGAGCACAAACAGTTTGGATCTTCACAACTGAACACGCTTCACTTGTGCTGCACGATATTGGAAATATGTGTGATATTCAATATTCGTCTTGTGACATAATTTAAGAGATTTTTCTCAGTTGAAGGAAATGGTTTGTGTTCAGTTTCAGTTTTGAATGTCGTTAATATAATGCTCACAGATTTGTTTATGTGTCCGGCTGATGTCTTTAACCATTAAAGTTTAATGTTTGTAAGGATATTACTTAGTTTCTCTGATCGGAAATACAACTGCAGTGAAAAGTAAATGAGCCTCATCAAAGTACATCACATCTCCACTGAGGCGGAGAGACTTTTAAAACTAGAAAATAAGGTTTTACAACAAAGTAAGGTTTGTGTGGAGAAGGACAGACGCATGGACTTTATCTACAGATTAAGATCAAAAGCGGTTTAATATCAATTGTATAAAAAAAGAGATAAGACTGTCAAATACAATATAATATTTAAAAACTACATTTTGTCCTTAAATAAAACTTCTTTTTTTTCTCACGCTTATATTGACCAATTTGATATTCAATGTTTATCTTTTCACCATAATAAACATTGTTCCAGTTTGCGTAAATCTAGCCAATCGCGGAAGCCCTGACGCCATATTAACCAATCAGAAGCAACAAAAGGCGGGTCTAGCCGTCCTGACAGCACCACTTGTCTCACGCAGTCGCTCAGGATTCTTCATTCTTCAGCTTGAATTCTCGCTAAACTTTACGGTAAATTCCCCAAACGCCATTTAATAGAAGGAAATAAACGCCTGGCTTTCAAATGAAGAGCATTGAATCAGTGGCGTCTTCCTTGTGATCCTTTACAGTCAAACTCTATACTTGATAAATCCACGTTTGCTAATCCTTTTTAACTGATTTATTAGATCTTTTCCTATATCTATTGATTGTTTAAAACATCTCAGATCATTAACTATGGCAGGTTAAAGATTTTGAATATAGAATTTTAAATAAATTGATGCTTAAAACATAATATTTCAGCTATGACTCTTATGTCAACGTCAAAGATGATGTTTATGAAGCTATAAATCAATATATATCAACAATCGATGGCAGTTATAGAGCTAGAGGATGTAGACGAACATATCACAACAATTCAATATTGAATTGTCGAGAAATCATTAATTAAATCATATCTTTCGTATGTGTGTGAAGAATGCTGATGAGATATGAAATGAAAAACAGTAGTAAATTGAATAAGATTCTCGTTTATATACTTGTACATCTGACACTAAAGGAGTCGATGCTGAACCTCACCTGTCACTCTTCCTACTGAATACACTTTTTAATTCCATTTTTAAATCCACAGAAAGAGACAAATCACTGTCTGTTTGCACAAGTTGAGTTCATCATGGACTTTTATCATTCTTCCGACCTTTATTATTCATTCCAAATTAATATTCATAACAGGCTCCTCGTCAAGGACAGGAGGCGAATTAATTTACGAGTGATTTTATTACATTAATGTGACATTTTCAACGACGATCACTCACGGATGGGATGTGCGAGCAGCTTCATGTGAACACGGTGAGGTGGAACTGAGTAACCGTCACGTATACAAGAGCTGGAGCACATGGAAGCTCTGACCTCTACACACTCCATCAGCTTCGACAATGATTCCACGTTCATTACACATCACCTGCTGCAGAAACGTCCTCCAAACCTCCAGGACACGAGCCCGCCGGCTTTCCAGGAGCTCACTCCAGGGCGAGCGCCAGAAGCTTTAATTCTTCAAAGAGAGGCGAGAAGAATAGAGAAGAATAGATGAAGAGGAGAGTCTTGAGGGTCCTGAGGCTCAGAACAACCTCAAGTGCTGCAGAGACTTTTAATACCTGTTACAAAGAGATCTTTCTCGACTTCATTAAATGAATGTTCAGTGCTGAGACAAAACTGTATATCGTTGAATCGACACTCACATGAGTTCTGGTGAACACAATCAAAATTAAAGTTTTCACAGAACCGACGATAAATAATAATTAAAGGCGGTTTAATTACGTTTTTGGATTTGTTTTAAGGAACCACAAGGAGACTTTAATTCAATCCAAAAACCAACCTTGATTATACAGGCAAAAATGACATTTATCTTGGAAGTTTGAATTACAGTTAATGTTACGCTCACTTGTCCGGAGTCAATTTAAAATATATGTATATAATTACTATTGTTGTTTTTTAGAATAGTGTTCGTAACACAGTAGTTAGTGGCTTGAAAATAAACAGCCAGAACTTCAACCCTTTCGTCGAGTCAGTTCTTTAAGCTCCAACATATCAGCATCGATCCATTGGTCAAGTTTACATCCAGCATCTTTAATTCCATCTTCAACAGCAGATCAGTTTCCCTTTCACTGCATCAGAAGCATTTCTCTGTTTTTGAGACTGTTGTTGCACAAATCCACTCAAAATCAAACTATTGTTTTCTTCTTCTAGTGTAACGACGGGTGGCATCCAGCTTTTGGTCGCACATTTTGTTGTTCTATTGTCTTCTTTGGCACATTATCTCTTTCACTTATATATGTCTTACTCTTTTCTTCCTGCTTGAGCGCCCCCTAGCAGCAATGTATGAACTGCAGGCTTGAAAGAACGTGGGAAAACTTTTAGTCCATGAATGGTGGTACTTTTATTATATACTAATCTTTGGTGTATTAAAAAAAAATTAAATTATGAAGATATTTTTGTAATTTTCTGTATTAATAATATTTCAATGGAATGTATATGAAATGAAATCGTTTTCAATAGATATATTGTAGCTTATTTTTATACTTTTACACTTTCATTTTCGTTACTTTGCGTGTTTATGTTTCATTGTCTATAAAATGCTCCTTCAACCCTGCTCTTGCCAATCATAATTGAGACTCCAGGCCTGTGACCCTGGTGAACTGGGACGAGTTAACAACAAGGGGGTGATTTGTATCAATGACTTGCATGCGAGACTCTGCATATGTTTATATGGATTAGACATCAGAGTTAACGATCATTCAAGTGCTTCTTGGTGGAGTAAGTATGAATCAATATTGTCAATTAGGTTTGCCACGTGTTTTCTCCGTGAATTCAGAACGAGTCCCTTGACACACCGAGTACGAGTGTGAACCGCACAAAAGAATCAAAATGGTCATTTCTTTCAACAGCACTTTTCATGCCAGCTCTTCTCTGACTGGTGAGGTCGACCAGAGTGAAGAAGGAAGGATCAGAGGAGACGCTCAGGAAGTGTTGGTCAAGATTAAAAGGTCGACAACAATAATAGTACACACTCAACTTACGTTGGCAAACTTTCTTACATAAGGAGAAAAGAGTCTTATGCAAAAATACATTCATGCCAAAATACGACAAGACCTTGTTGACAATTTACATTTGCAGATTTTTTGCAAACTCCAACGCCTTCCAAATCAAAACTGGCGCCTCCATAGTAAACTATCCAAGCTAGTCAAACAAAAAGAAATCACAAATGTGGAAGTAGGTTTCATTAAAACTATCGGGGTCGCTTTTTCCAGTGCCCCAAAAATCAGATACAACGTTATATGCGGTGGTTTATGATTGACTGAGTTACTGAAACGTGACGCCCATTAGAATAAAACATTTAAAACATACAGCCAGGTCTTCGGAGGGCAGCGCACTCTAAACTGACCAACCAAAGGACACATAACATAAATCATCACAAGTTCACCCTTGAGTTGTCAGCGTCCTTCCTGCAGTTATGATGAAAACTGTGGACATTTTAATCTTCTGCCACTTTTACTTCCACCATCAGCTCCTCATGTGCTTCTGCTTCGATTGCAACTTTGATCCTCCTGCACGTCTATGGCTTCGACATGAGCGATGAGTGTGAGATCACGGGCCAAAGTCAGGGCAGCTTGTCTACTTAACATCAAATGTGTTTTGGTTTAAAAAAAAAAAAAAGTGCAGTTTTCTCATTTCAATTCGCTCACCCTCGGTCACCTTCACTGCCAGTCCAGAGATGACCGAGGAGATGAGACGTGTTGAGGTGTTTGATGAGGACAAATGGCAGCGTTCCTCACTGTCTCTGGAAAGGTTCAGGGAAACTTCGAGTTTGAAGAACTGAAGAATATTCTGTTAGAAGTTCTTTCAGTGCTTGTGTTTCACTCCTGTTGCCTCCCACAATCCATATAGCCTAAAATAATAGTCTGGATCCAATCAGATCGCCTTATTATTCACGTTAATGCGTTGTTGTGTTGGGTTAGAAATCTGCCGTGAGGGCGAGAACATCTCTCCCGGTAAGAAAAGCTTCCAGTGTCTCCTGTAGCTCTGAACGTCTGAATCAAGAACAGACGAAATGTTCGATCAAGACACTGGTGTCGCTAGCATCGGCCTCCGTGTCGGCCATTTTGATGATGACGTGAAGCCCTGACGATGGGGTGGAGATAGCAGGGACCAATCAGCTTCGTCCACAGTTGGGACGAATTTTCGAATTCCAAACGGAAGCGGGTCAACTGATCCCGGACTATATTTTTAGGGTAGCGAGTGTAGGAGACCCCGGTAGAACTAGGATGACACCCAGGCTACAAATCTAAAACCATGCAGATTTATAACACTTTATATTACTTCAGATGCTCTTCACTGCCTATTTGATGCACTAGGAACACACAGTACAACAAAGGGCTCAAACAAACATTTAATTTAATTAAAATGTAGTTTTTATGCATTGGAAATACTTTTTGTAATTCATTTACAGTGGAAAAATCCATTTTATTAAACAATGGTTTTGAGAAACGTTCTTCATCAAATCCCCTGTTATAAGTTCAGCCTGAACATCTAATTATAAACATGTGAGAAGGAAACAACTCCTCAGTCTCCCACTGACTCACTCAGAGACTCGGAGTACAGTTGGATCTTCTTGTCGACTGAAGGAAGTTTCAATGTGTTTTATTGTGGTGGTTATTGGCAGGGACCAACAGAGTCGGGGATCCAGACTAACTTTGTGACCCAGGATCACTGTGATCCCAACCCAACAAAAAAGTTGGGAACACCAAAGTTGGCGGTCTACGGTACAAAAACGTTAAAAAGTTAAGTTGGGGCACAACAGTCAGCTAGCATGGCGCGTCAGTGCGTCAGTTAGCTAGGTGGGCGCATCATTCAGCTAGCGTGGCGCTTCGGTCAGCTAGCGGGGTGCAACAGTCAGCTAGCGTGGCGCTTTAGTCAGCTAGCGGGGTGCAACCGTCAGCTAGCGTGGCACTTCAGTCAGCTAGCTGGGCGCAACATTCAGCTAGTGTGGTGCTTCAGTCAGCTAGCTGGGCGCATCATTCAGCTAGTGTGGTGCTTCAGTCAGCTAGTGTGGCGCGACAGTCAGCTAGCGTGGCGCAACAGTCAGCTAGCATGACGCAACAGTCAGCTAGCATGACGCAACAGTCAGCTAGCATGGCGCGTCAGTCAGATAGCGTGGCGCGACAGTCAGCTAGCGTGGCGCAACACTCAGCTAGCGTGGCGCAACAATCAGCTAGCGTGGCGCAACAGTCAGCTAGCATGGCGCTTCAGTCAGCTAGCTGGGCGCATCATTCAGCTAGTGTGGTGCTTCAGTCAGCTAGCGTGGCGCAACAGCCAGCTATCGTGGCGCAACAGTCAGCTAGCGTGGCGCAACAGTCAGCTAGCATGGCGCGTCAGTCAGCTAGCGTGGCGCGACAGTCAGCTAGCGTGGCACAACAATCAGCTAGCGTGGCGCATCAGTCAGCTAGCAGGGTGCTATTATTTCCAGCTTGCGGTTTAGTTCTGCAGCTACTATCTGGGTGCAGGTCTTCATTTCTGATTGGCGCACCTTGCGACCCTAGTTTCAAATAAAGTCGCACTCTTAAAACTCTGGGCGCATGTGCACCTGATCCGGGGGCACTATGGAGCCCTGAGAGTGATGGTTTCCTTCTTCCATCTGCGAGAGTGTTGGGCTGAGAGTATATTGCTGAGGGAGCAACAACCTGGACTGACTGTTGAGCAGGAGTTATGGTACATATATTTAGAAAGCCTTGGTGCTGCACTGATGCAAGAACGTCCTTGAATATAATCGTCTACGTCTGGACTTGGACTTCTTGATTTAATAGCTGGTGCTCGTCCAGAGCTGCATTATACTGCTTATAGCCCCTGACAGGACGCCAGGAATAACGTTACGAAGCCAAAATTCACTCCAATTGTGAAGCCTTACAAAGTGACTCAGCTTCAAACCGAAGATGGATTCTTCCGTATTAGCTGACGTCGTGATTTTACTGCAGTGTTTTTAAGATGATCTTGCTTTTTTATCAGAGAACTATAGTCCACGTTGGAAGTAGATTTAAACTTTTAATAAAATAGCTGCCAGCTACCGTCATACTCTCGCACCGGCTCCTATATAGACACACAAACATGTCCTTGTCGGACTGAATCAACACAAGACTCTTAATATACTGAAGCGACACATTGCTAGAAGCATCCCGACATTACAGCCAGCAAACCAATTCTTTCTGGCACAATACGACACACTTGGCCTCGGAGTCTGCTGCTCGGGGGCGTCTTTGGGGCATTCTGGCAGAGAGTGAATATCTTTCAATACATTTACAAGGCCGATCCTTCAAAAGATGGAGAAACCAAGTCACTTTTCCTCGTTTACAGCTACTTTCTCTTCTTTGAATAATTAATTCTGTGATCCATTATTCACCGTCACACTTCTGTGGAAATTCTAATCACAATTTTCTATATTTACGTGTTTATGTGGCCATCATTATAAACATTTTCTTACAATCCTCCTATGTAAGTAAGTAAGTAATTTGTATTTATATAGCGCTTTTCCAGACCAGGGTCACAAAGCGCTTAAACAATCAAAACAATATTCAATAAAGTATATACTTTAAAGGTCAAGATAAAACTGATAACACAAAAGGAGTTTCAGAAAATCAAGGAAAAGCCTGAACAAATAAAAACGTCTTAAAATGTTTCTTAAAGGAGTCAGTAGATCCATCAAGCGCAAAGAGAGAGAAGATCGTTCCAAAGCTTAGGAGCAACAGTCTGGAAGGATTTCTCTCCTCTGGTCCAGAAGTTCAGGAACCATCAGTAGATTCTGATCCACAGACCTCAGAGCCCGAGCTGGGGTGTAAGTCTGGATCAGATCCCTGAGGGAAGGTCTGACCATGAATAGATCTGAAAGTAAGAACCAGAATTTTAAAATGATCCTGAAAGAAACTGGAAGCCAGTGAAGAGTTTTTAGGATCGGAGAAATGTGAGTTCTTCTACTTGAGCAGAAGCACCTTCTTCCTGCTAAGAACGTCCTTGACCTCCTTCGTTAGCCACGGTTTATTATGAGGGTAAGAGCGGACAGTCTTAGCAGAGGCGACAACGTCTAAGCAGAAATTTAAATAATCCATTAGACAGTTTGTCTGACACTCGATGTCCATGAGACCTCAGCAGCACATCCCAGTCTGTGGTGTCAAAGCGGTCTCTGAAGGCGTCCTCCAGAGCTGAGCTGTGTCTCAAATCACATACTTGCGTCATTTCCTGTTAGTGTGTAGCAGCAGAGTTTGATTTGAGACATACTATCTGTGGAGAATGAGTTACTAGTTAGTACGTACACTATCCTGATGCATACTAACCAGTGCACTAAGAAGAAGTGTGTGGTTTGAGATGCAGCTCATGTGTCCACTTCCTGACCAGGTTCTGACCAGACTTCCTAAGTTGAGGAAGAGGTTTGGCTCTGTCCGCATCCTTCAAGTCGGTATAAAGAAGGTCAATAGTTTCAGTGACAGCAGATCCTCTATTGTGTGTAAAAAAAAAAAGAAAGAAGATTCTCTCCACGTTCAAAAGTATCCATCGAAAAAATTAAAATAAAAGTTATCAATAAAAACCAAAAAGTTATTGATCATTGCTGCGGAGCTACTGGAGAGGCTGCCGTTCTTTTCGGCGCCTTGTGACATACAGTTTAATAAGATGTTACTGTCTGTCAACCTAAATATATTTTAGTTTTTATGATTGCATATTTAGTCATGTTTGCCTTTATATTGGTATCAGGACCAATAAAGTGGGATCGGAGCATCCCTAGACCAGACGAGATCGGATAATTATCGGAAATTCCCAACATGTTCTCAAGGGTTAAGAAATGACTGAATATGAAATGCAATCAACCACAGTCCGTAAAGAAGATCCTTCCAGAACCAAAATGACCAAAATGTCTTATGAAATCTAGGAATGCAAAGAAAGCGAGTGAGAATCTTGAGTTAATGTCATTTGGTTTCTCTTTGAGCACGAGTGTGTGTCTTTGCCATTAAAACACCCCGGGCGAGGAGAGAGAACGCGTGATGATCAGCGTCGAGGGCATCGGATTAATCTAATCTGGGCGTTTCTTGACAAGTTAATAAGACAAGAATGACTTTTTTTTTATCTTGCAGCTGCACACTTTGATTTCATAGATGAGCCAGTGAAGGGCGTCCGAGCTGTCAGCAGTTGTGAGCTACATTAAAACTATATTAAGTATCCTCCATTAAAAAATGAGTGACCCTTAAAGACACGCAATCGTGCCAAATGACTGTTTTAAATAGACATTTGTGCGGTTCATTTAATTAAAGCCACATGACCACAGAGGTAAAGTAGGTAATGTATATTTGTAAAGACACCGACCGGTCAAAGACTGATCTGTAAGTCGTTTAAATCGACAGGATTAGACGCAACCCTGTGCCAATGTGTGTGCGATCCTCGCCGTTCATCTGCAACACTTCCTCTGCACAAGAACGTCTCGCTCGTTTCTCTGAAAAGCTGAAGGGCTCAGACGCTCGTGTCTCTGTGAAATCAAGCAGGTATTGCTTTTGTATGACACGACTTTCACGAGAGCTCCTAAACTGCACTACAGGCCTTTTCCCCGCAGGGCACGGTTTCAATTGGATACATTTCAAACAATTCTTCAGCTCATTAGACTCCAAATTCGCTGCCGAAGCCTGGAGGTTCCAACACATGTAGTGGCCTGAAGGAGGCTTTTTTTGAACAGTTTATGGGTTTAAAGGCTCTCAAATCTGTGAAAACCTCTCTCAAGTGTGACAGTTACATTTGGAGGACGGCGGCACATTATGCTCGTGTAGGAAAGTGATCATCGATAGAAGATTTGATCAAGATAACAGGAGTACCACCTTTATTTCAAAATGATTTGTGGAGGAAATAACTCCAGAATGTAATCTGGTCACAGGCAGGATCGGTCCGCTGGCAAAATAACTCAAAAACGGATGAATGGATTTTAAGTTAAAATTCTGGAAATGCTGATAACAGGACACGTAGTTCAGGAATAACCATCTGAATCATCGCTTCCTCACTCTCTGTGGTGCAGCATGAGCTCCTGTTCTTGCCATCGTGTGTAACATGCAAGAAGTCTGGATTATAGCTGATGTCAGATTGACCTTGACCCTTGGATTTTATATTCTACTAAATGTAGGTAGATACAATACAAGTTGGGAATTTTATTTAGGTAAAAACACAGAATGAAACAGTACTAAACGTCTGTCGGCCAATTCCAAATTAGCTAGTAAATCCTCCCTAGTCACACTTGTTGTCTTTATTCATACATCGCATTGTTTTTCTTCCTCTTCTTTTTTCTCCACCAGGCCAAAATTATACGTCCAACAGTCCTCGTATCTATACTTCCTGTTCTCATGAATTCTCCCTCTGAACCTGTTCAACGATACCTGCACTAACATCATCGTCATCCTGTGCTGACACACAGTAGTTACCCGTAGTTATTTAGGTTTAATTTCACATAAAGAAACCGTCTCTACACCTGGACTCACTTGGCAAAACCGCTCATATTTTAGGCCCAAAATAATACTCAATAATCTCATGAAAATTCATCCCTACGTCAAAGGAAAACATTTAACAATTGAGGTCTTTGAAATTGTGAGATGAAAAGTTGCACAACAAAAACCTTAAGAAGGTCAAGATACGTAAATACATTGTACTTTGGAACCTGCTTGGACGTCTCTCTAAACAAGCAAGCAGGTTGCAAGATTGAATATAAGAAAATTGTATCGGCAGAGTTGTGAACACAACATGGGATTTTTTGTTGTTGTGGCGTTAATGAATAAAAGAATGAAATAAAAGAACACACAAAATATTTAGGATTAGAAATAGATTTTCACATCTTCTTTTGTTGTTTGACGTGACACTAGCACCAGACATGAATCACTGTACATTTTAGGAACCTGAACTTTCTAAATCGGGTCCAGGATCTCAGATTACGTGAAGATTAGCCGATACAGAGAATGCGGCGAGGATACGGGAGAAAGGATTTACACGACTGTTTCCTCGACAGCAGCAGACGAGGTGTCCGTTTGTGTGGCCGACAGGGTTTTCCACAGAATCCTATTAGAAACCCCTCTGCTCTCAGCTTAGCTCGTCAGCTGCCTGTTAACAGGATTAAGCTTTTAATACAATTTGTTTTGAACAGATTTGACGGCTAAACCACTAAAGTTGAATGATTACGATAACTCTCCGTGCATTATATAATGGACCTGGAGGGCTTCATCGCTGGATGGTGCACAGAAGCTCCTCATCCGGGTAACTATTTGCCTTTGACTGAACTGAAGCCTAAAATAGAATAGACAGAGTTATTTTCAAATTTGACCTTAATTCGATCACACCTAAGCTTTGTTGTGCGACGGTGTAACGCAGTACACACGATAGAAGACAAGCTTGTGACAAAGTATTCAGAATATTTTACAAGAGTGAATAGTAGTGATTTCTTTACAATTTTCCAAGTAACAATATCCTTTTTTTTATTTCTCACTTCAACTAAACAAAATGAGTTATTGCCTAAAACAACGTCTCATTCTTCAGTTAAAATAAACCAGATTTTAACCCTTGCGTTAGCTCTGGGTCAAGGTGACCCGAAGGCCTGAACGACCTCCACCACTGCGTATGTATTTCTGGAAGCCATGAGTTGGTTCACCTTGACCCAGAGACAACACAAGGGATAAAACAAATTAATTTGTTTTAGGGCTTTCGGGTCACATTGACCCTAAGTTAACACTAGGGTTAACCGAAGTAGAATCTTGTTTTCTTTTATATTATGCAAATTACATTTCTGTTTTTAACCAGCATTCGTCGGGTAAGTTAACAAAGCAGATTATTTGGTGACAGTTTTCAGCTCACACTGACATAAAACAGTTTAAAACGTATATATTAGCAATATCTATGTAGCCGAACACACACACTATCCTGATTCTTAATGTGCTGGAATAAAAATGACAAATAATGACAGTGGTTTCACTGGGAATTGAAGCCACCATCGAGGCGGAGATGTTGTCGTGGAACACTAGCATGGATGATTCCTTACACATATACATTTTAGGTAGAACTTTATTGATCCCTCAGGAGGTCTCCTTCTGGAAATTTTTAACAGGAATTCGCTAAAACCATCTTCTACGTGGCCCGTCTTCCTGAATACATTTTTGAAAAATGTATACGTTTGTAGGTATGTAAAACTGTGATTATTTTTTAAAAGTGTCAGAAAATGGGGTTAGGATTTCAGGTCCTAACGAGTTAAGATGTCCCCGACTTACTTTTAAGCCCCTTCTGTGCAAACCTTTTCAGGGTCATATCCCTTTAGCATGGACTTGTTGTGTACAAACAAGGAGCACAAACACACACACACACACACACCAATGAAAGGCGTGAAGAACTGAGTAGAGTTTTAAACTGACTCGTCTCCTTCATTCATCGCACATGTTATCCTTAAATCATATAATTGTTCAACCACATTAATTGAAAGTTGAACACATGTGTTCGTTCACTCGGAGGTGGATGAGAGAAACTCTCGGAGTCGCAATGAGCTCAGAGCAGAATCTTGTTACAGTCTTACGTCCCTCAAAGTATGTTTTTAAATTCATCAAAGAAGGATCGACGGATGCAGACTTTACAGGACATACATATGGTTTTGACCTAAAAGGGCTCCGACTATGGTGTCGTCTAAAGATATGGAGATGAAATGATGGATTTATTTTCCATGTTTTAAGTGTTTGTTGGGAACATGCAAAACATAAACAACACATATAACTGCAATCATTTGTATTCAAAGACTGAATTTGCTTTTACATCATAACATCATACTATTTTGTAACCTTTGCTTTTCAGTATCGATGGATCAACAAGCCTATTAATTATCAATTTATAGAATACATTTCCACTAAAATATATTTACGCCTCAGCTCATGATCACGTTCAATAAAAACAACAGGGGGCTCGTGTACTAAGAAGTTCGTAGATCTTCTACTAAATATGTCCGGAAACTGAAATCCAGAAGATGGTGCAGCACAAAAATATTCACATGTATGAATTTAGGTACTTTTCCTTCTACATCCCGATCAACGAAGAATGAATCGCAGACTTGTTCGTCCCTTTCCACGCCCTCATTTGCATTTAAAATATATATTTAAATGAAGCAGAGTCTGTGATACAGTATTTCTCCCCACGATCAGAACAAAAAAATGAAAACATGAATATAAACTGGTTAAACCGTTTATATTCGTTCATTTAAACATTTATGACATGAACATACTTACATTTAAATAGTGCAGACGAGCTCCGTGTAAATGTTTATGGTTTAAATACACAGTTATTAACGCGAATACTTTATTTACGATCAGGGGTTTATTTGAAACGTCTCAAAATGAGTTTAACAAGAATAAAAGTGTAAATCAGTGACTTAAAGAGTATTGATGATGATGATGATGAAGATGATCTGATCGTCTGAGTTTCATATAAATGTGTGAAGCAACTGCAACACACACGAGTTCTTATTACATTTATAAAATAAAAACGTACAAATGACAAATGAACAAATCATGTAACAGTGTATTTATAGTATGTATATATATATATATATATACAGTATATACATATATATTTACTTTCATTCTGCAGCTTCACTTTGATCAAACGTTGTTTCACAAAAATCTTCATGACTTTGGTTGACTTGAAGCATCAGAATCATTTTCTCTGTTATATTATTAAAAAAAACTCATAATTCCTTTAATTTTTTTTCTGAATAGCGTTAAAAAGCGGATTGAAATATTCATTATAAAATGATCGATGTTGTCTTAATTAATACAGTGAATGAGATCATATTAATGAGTGTGTGAATAATTTAATATCCACTCCTGTAACTACTGTGTTCATTTACGATCAATATTGATGTTAATGTAACTGATGAACATCTAAAATTGACCAGTGAGGCCGGCATGCATCGGAGCAGCTGATCCGGTCGTACACCATCTACAGAACTTGCAGGAACTACAAACTTTTTACTGCTCTTTTCAGTGTTGATACATATGGACTTTGAAGTAAAAGGTGTCTCGGCACGTTTTTGGTGCGTATAACCCCTTAGTACATGAGGCCTCAGGTATTTTTCTGGAATAAATTATTCTCATTTACTGTATTCCTATTTTCTTTTCTTTGAAAGCATGACCTTTTACCGTTTGAGTGTGGAATGTATTTGTCCACTAAATATTGCATTTAGGTTAGGTTAGGTAGAACTTTATTTAATTGAATCTGTTCAATTTGCTTTGATAGAAAGTTATTTAAAAAGTGCAACCGACATAATCGAAGTTAAATCAGAATAATGAGGCATGTAAATATATGATGAGAAAGTGTCATGAATAGTCTCGAAGATAACATCCCATAAGTGACAATCTCTCCTGTTCCAATCATAACCTTGTCACAGACCAGAGGAACCTTTTTTTCCATCTGTTCCGTCCTCCGCTGCACTGTGGCCGCCGTCTCTTAGCAACGCTGGCGGGCAAATTGATGGAAAGGAAACTAGAGAAAGAAAGACAAACGCGGTGTATGTGTGGCAGAGGGGAGAGTGGAGGGCAGTGAGAAGGACAAAAGTGGGGAAATAATCTCAATAGATCAGATCCGTATCATAGTCGGTGATAGTGTTGACAGCAGGAAGTAGAAGAACTTAAAAGTAAAAGTAAAGTAAAAAATATATAAAAGTTCAGGTTATACAAGAACTGCTCTCTATGTTGCAGTTAGAGAAATTAAAATAGTCATGTAGCATGTTAAAGAACTGAACCTTACATGAGACATTAACAGTTTGGGTTCTATTTTTATTTTTACCGTCATGTATGGAGTATTGTTTTTTCTTTTGTTTTTTTCTCGGTTTGTTTGTTTGTTTTTTGTCGGTTTGTAAAAATGTATATTATTATGCATCATTGTACATTTATAGTTGATTTGTTTTATGTGTATATATATATATATATATATATATATATATATATATGTATAAGAATGTTTTACCATTGTTATATTTTATTTATCGGTCTTTGTCAAACCCTGATTGTGAAGAGGTGGGTGAGGGTCTGGATGTCCGAGACCAGGGGGAGGTTTTCTACAGAGGAGGGTATGATCTTTCTTTGTTTTTGTATTCTACCTTTTATTTTATCTTATTTTTTTGTGTGTGTGTCAAAATGTATGTCTTAATATCTGAAAATCAATAAAAATATGGTTATGGAAAAAAGGTTTTAAATGTGACTGACATTGTGGGTTCTGTTGTATCTAAAATGTAACGTCACATTCTGTATGAAATGACTTTATATAGGTCTTTATATGCATATTGTTAAAGCTTGTTTTATGAAATACACTGAGAGCGGTGACAGGAGACTTTTATCTGGTGCCACGGTTTCCTTGGCCAGCTCCTGGGTTGGACGACGGGTCTCCTCCCAGCTGGACGAGCCTGGCTCATCTCCAGGGGGAGGCAGCCCGGTGGCATTCTAAAGAGCCCGACCCACCTTGACTGGCTCCGAGTGATTATCTGAATCAATTAACTTTAGCTCCGTTCGTACCACAGTGAGACCTTTTACGAGACGCCATCAATACTCGTCGACCCTGAAGCTTTTCAGACGCAGCTTCACAGCGTCTCATGGTTGGACTTTTCTTCTGTAATAAACAACATCTTCTCTTTATAATCCCAGCCAGTGGTTCGTCGCAGTAACACGCAGTGGGTCCTGGGTTCTGGGTAAACCATCGTCAGAGATCATTTCATTTGACTTTTTGTTGGATGAATTAGGTTTTATGTGTGTTTTAGAAGGTCAAGTTTGCTTCTTTTCTGTGGATTCCTGCATGAAACTCACAAGAACAAGCAGTGAAGCCGTGAGAAAACACACCAGTGCATGACCAGACCTTCAAAATAGTCTTAAAACCAGATGGAATTTTGGAAAAAGTCGAAAGTGACCTCTATGTTATACCAATTCTAACCAATAATAAGAAACATTTCTAGCTACCCCGTTTAAAAAACGATGACACTCCATGATGTAGGTAAAATAATGAACGTAGTAAGTATTACTTCTTAAGCTTCAGGATAATAAAAGCATGTCTCAAGAATCTTGTCTCATTTCTAGCTCCATGAGTACCACAGGAATAAGGAGTAGATTTAAGTCTGGCCAACAAAAATATTTGATCAAATCAAAGGCTTGTGAAAGAAAAGCGACAGATGGTATGAACTGCAGGCTGTTAACAAACAAACATCAAATACGACAAAGTTAAAGCAACACAGTGGTCCTGGGTTCGAGTCCCAGTAGGACCGGGGACATCTGTTTATCTGCAAATCACACCTTAAACCGTAGATCCAAGAACGAAGCAGCTGAACACCTCAAAGACTAAGGAGCTGGTCTTGAACTTTGTCCATCAGAGGTGACTATAAGTACCTCGTTGTGTGTCTGGACCTGGTCCTGCAACACAGACCATGTGTAGAAGAAAGTCCAGAGTAGAAGTACTTTCAGAGGAGGATCATTGAACATCTGCAGGAAACTACATGTTCTACCAGTGTGTGGTGGTTTGATGCTGTGGTGTGTTGAGGTGAGAACGTGTCCAAGTGTCAACATCTGTGGTTGAAGCTGGACTCACTGGTGACATCACTGGACAAACTACTGTCCATCACTGATGAAATCACTGGACAAACTACTGTCCATCACTGGTGACATCACTGGACAAACTACTGTCCATCACTGATGAAATCACTGGACAAACTACTGTCCATCACTGGTGACATCACTGGACAAACTACTGTCCATCACTGGTGACATCACTGGACAAACTACTGTCCATCACTGATGACATGACTGGACAAACTACTGTCCATCACTGATGAAATCACTGGACAAACTACTGTCCATCACTGATAACATGACTGGACAAACTACTGTCCATCACTGATGACATGACTGGACAAACTACTGTCCATCACTGATGACATCACTGGACAAACTACTGTCCATCACTGATGACATGACTGGACAAACTACTGTCCATCACTGATGACATGACTGGACAAACTACTGTCCATCACTGATGAAATCACTGGACAAACTACTGTCCATCACTGATGACATCACTGGACAAACTACTGTCCATCACTGGTGACATCACTGGACAAACTACTGTCCATCACTGGTGACATCACTGGACAAACTACTGTCCATCACTGGTGACATCACTGGACAAACTACTGTCCATCACTGATGAAATCACTGGACAAACTACTGTCCATCACTGATAACATGACTGGACAAACTACTGTCCATCACTGATGACATGACTGGACAAACTACTGTCCATCACTGATGACATCACTGGACAAACTACTGTCCATCACTGATGACATGACTGGACAAACTACTGTCCATCACTGATGACATGACTGGACAAACTACTGTCCATCACTGATGAAATCACTGGACAAACTACTGTCCATCACTGATGACATCACTGGACAAACTACTGTCCATCACTGGTGACATCACTGGACAAACTACTGTCCATCACTGGTGACATCACTGGACAAACTACTGTCCATCACTGATGACATGACTGGACAAACTACTGTCCATCACTGATGACATCACTGGACAAACTACTGTCCATCACTGATGACATGACTGGACAAACTACTGTCCATCACTGATGACATCACTGGACAAACTACTGTCCATCACTGATGACATCACTGGACAAACTACTGTCCATCACTGATGACATCACTGGACAAACTACTGTCCATCACTGATGACATCACTGGACAAACTACTGTCATCATGATCATCATCCTCTGAACACTGTCTTCAGTGAACACATGGAGCACCAATGCTCCTCTCATGATGCAACACTAATAGACTCAGGGACTCATTACTTCTGCGTGTTATTAGATTGTTTAATTCTGAGTTCAGGGGCCCGTCTGTCCGTCTGAATATATACGACACAGATATTAATGATGTTACAAGTGGCGAGAAATACACAAACTTTTATTCTTCCACTGAATTTTTAATTTGTATTTTCCATTCCCCTGTAAAAACTGCTGAATCCTAAAATATGTATATAAATAAAAAAGAAGGGTAAGTCCTTTAACCAATGGAAGATTTAAAAGTGTAAATCAGCAACAATCTTTATTATTATTTCATTATTATCTTTATCTTTATGTTCTTTATCTTTATATTTAGACTTAGATTGTATCATCTGGTTATTTCTCTTTATTTCTCTTTTTTCTTGTTCTTATTTTATTTTTATTTATTTTTTATGAAAAATTGCTGTATTTGCTGTGGATAATTGGAAAAAAAACTATTCTGAGGGATCAATAAAGTTCGACCTAACCTCACCTAACAAAAATAGTAGTAATCAAGCAGCACAAAAAGAAGAGAAGAACAGATTGAATACAAAGAAGGTCTCAAGGTTGCTGAGATGTTCTACCAATCACTGCGACACAGTACGTCTGTGACCGACGTTCCTTATTCAGCCTCACACCTGCACATCAAGACTCAATTTAATCCAAAAAAAGCAGCCGAGAGAACGTAATGGTGAGACACACCATGACAGCTACCGAACAAACCCTTCATGGTTTGATATAAAACCAACGTTTCTTTACAGAAATGGAGACGGATCACATGTCATAAGGAATCAATGAGCAGGATGTATATATACACGTATATTTTGGGACTGAAATAGATGCTCTGCAGTCGAAGGTGTTCGGAGCCGAAAGGGAGAATGAAATAGAGAGAAAAATCTTTGCCTTTCATTTTATTTGGTGTATAAGAACCATTTCAGATCCTAATTTAATTTTTAAATATGATTATCTTTTGTTAGTTGTTTGTTTCTTCCACCCACTTTCGTGTTCATCCAGCTTAGGCAGCACAATTCAAGGTCTTTTAATAAGTAAGTAAGTAATTTTTATTTATAGAGTGCTTTTCCAGACCAGGGTCACAAAGCACTTAAACAATCAAAACAATATTCAATAAAGTATATACTTTAAAGGTCAAAATAATACTGAGAACGAC
The DNA here is from genome assembly GCF_982586985.1 of Callionymus lyra. Classification (NCBI taxonomy): domain Eukaryota; kingdom Metazoa; phylum Chordata; class Actinopteri; order Syngnathiformes; family Callionymidae; genus Callionymus; species Callionymus lyra. The sequence goes on along the minus strand of NC_141825.1, from coordinate 27,820,308 downwards.
ACAGGAGTTCCAAGAAATCAAGGAAAAGTCTGAACAAATAAAAATGTTTTAAGATGTTTCTTGAAAGAGTCAGTAGATCATCAAGAGGGAGGAAGATCGTTCCAAAGCTTAATAGAATTTAAAATTAAACTCAAGACCGACCCGACAATCAACCATATTTGAACATTGAAACAAAACACAATTAAACAACGTAGATTAAAAAAATGTCTCGCACAAACGACACTGCGCCTCATGCAGCCATGAAAGGAGACGTTGGTTCCAAAGTAGCTCAAAACAAAAGCCATCGTTCTACAGTTGCGATGAACCGTGTCAAAGTACAATTCTAAGCTACCATACAATCTTACTTCTTATGTGTTTCACTTCTTTTTAAACTTTGGAATATGTTAAGACGTTCGACAAATGCCAATCTATACCACGAGGACCTTGTTATCACAACAACAACAAATGAACCAACACTAGTTTATTCTCGACGTTTGCTCTCTTATAATAATAATAATAATAATAATAATAATAATAATAACAAACCTAATATGTTCACTTCATAGAACTCTTGAGGTTCACCTGCAGCACGAGTTCAGACGGAGCTGCTTTCCAGTGGAATCTTTCATGGAAGATCTTCTCTACATATAGTCTCTTCTGAGCTGATGCTCCAGGGAGGACACAAACAAACGGGGGTTGTCAGGGAGGTCAGCTCCTCTCAGGAGGGGAGACAAGGGGAGGCGAGGAGGAGGGTGTGGGGAGACCATGGCCTCCGACTTCAGATGAGGATGAGGAGGAGAGGATGGAGGTCCTCATCCTCACCACCGTCCATGACGACGAAATACAGCCAGAAAACATCTGCATATGTTAGTGATAAATATATATAAATATAAATATATAATGTTCTGTTTGTGATCCTCGTGTCTCTGCCTCCTCAGACCCGGTACAACAACTAGTCCCTTTCAGAGCCCAGAACAGGATCCATTCAACACATGCCGTCACGTTGCCTGAATCTAAACGTGTACATTTCACATCCTGGTCCACCTGCACCTGCACCTGGACCTGGACCGCCATGGAAGCCCCGCTCGAGGAGCATCTTTAGCCGCACATGCTACCGAAGAAGAAGAACACGTACCAGATGCTGGGGAGTCTGCGGTCCTCCTGCCGGGGATGTGACGACGAGCAGCGGCGTGGAGTCCGACCGGAGAGTCGGTTCGTCTGAGGAGGAGAGGAAGAGGAGGAGAGAAGAGGAAGAGGAGGAGGAGGAGAGGGAGGCGGCGACGCTGGGTCTCTCTCTCTGGGAGGGACGGTCCTGCTCCTGGACCCGGCGGCTAATGCTAACTAGCTTCATCTACTACTATGCTATGCTACATAGTGTCATGATCGAGTATTGTTATTGTTTAGTGCAAATTTAAAAAATAAAAATAGGAACAGAAAATCGTTACTAATTATTTATATTTATTATAATTACGTTTTTTTAAACGACATGAAGCAAATATATTTACAAATAATAAACAACAAATAATTTATTGTTATTGTTTAGGACAAATTTAAAAAAAAAATGGGATCAGAAAATCGTTACTTATTATTTGTATTTATTATAATTATGTTTTATTAAACAGACATGAAGCAAATATATTTACAAATAATAAACAACAACAAAAATCACTATTGCAGTTTTTTAGTTAATATTTAACTCAATTGGATTTTTTTTTTTTTTTAAAGATATTTGTTCATTGATTTTTTACATAAAACAACCAGTACGTAAATGGTATGATACACAGAAAAAAATAAAAAAAATATGAAAGAAGAAAATGTCCATCAGAAGAAGGGAAATAACATTTTTGCAGCTGTAAAAAAAAGGAATATATATATATATATATATATATATATATATATATATATATATCCACACACACTCAAACATATACAGTATATTCATAAAAAAATAAGAAAGGATGTAAAGATACATACTTGTATAATTAAAAGAGAAGATAAAAAAGAACTAAAACAAAAACACAAAATAAAAACATAAACAAAACAACAACAAAAAAAGAAAAACACAAACAAAACATGCCTGGTCCGCACACACACACACACCCCAGATCCTGTAGATAATGACATTGTAAATCTAAACAAGCATTCAAGATAAACAAGAAATAAAAGAAAAGACTGTCATGAGGTGACAGTCAAGTGCATTGTGCTTGCATATGCCAGAAAAGTTAATTGATATTTTTTAAACATTAGAGAATAGCATAATGACTTAACAAATCCCTTGAAATAAAGTGTAAAAACATAGCCATTGAATACTAGTAAATGCACAAGCTCGTTTAAATGATTAAACAATTATATAGGATAGATTTGACCTGAATACTATATTAGAATAAAAAAAACAGACAACAGAAAATACTGCAGTGAACTAATAATCCAAATTGTAAACAAGACAACAGCAAAAAACATTTACATCAAACCTACAGATTTATTTTGTTTTATACGACACTGGTAATATACTATAGTCTTTAGCGACATCTGCTGGATACTTTTTGCTTCTGAAACACTTCATTTTATGATTATTATTATTTTATAAAACCTTTCATTTAAATATCGCCAATATAATCGACTAAATGCTTTTAGGAAATAAACTTCTGAAAAGCATATTTATTTTCTCAACATAAAAAATGCCCACTTTTTAAATGTCTGCTATATACATTTACCACTTATTGTAAAAATTGTCAAAGCATTAATTTCTAAAAAATGTTTATTTCTTGCTGTGTAAACTAAGTCAACAATTAAGACGAAAGAAATTGAATTGAAAACACATGTGTTGTACATTTTGGTGTTTTTTTTTGAAAAGCATGAGGAACCATGAATTCAATAAATAAATTCAAATATTATTAAGATTTAAGTAATGTCTATTTTTCTTAAACAGGTAAGATTAGTGGACGGTGGCCGTCGAGGCGGAATTTTATAATTTTGCAATATAGTCATAATAACAGTACGTAATTTATTACCCAGGAAAGTCAGGATTATACATTAACCAAACGTGTATTTGTACATGTTGTACTCCGGTTAAATATTTTCGAACAACGATTTTTTATTTCGTCACAAAACGGTCGCTGTGATAAACAAACCGAAAGAACATGTATTTCCAGTCAGGCACTGCCAGGACGCCACTGTGTGTGACGTAGTGTTCAGCGGCGTTAGGACCCCAAAACGGCGGCTAATCGTCGGCGATTCATTGAAAAAGTGCAAATGAAATACTATCCGTCTGAATTCAGGGCCATCTTTTAAATATAAACGGTAAATATGACATTATACAATACTTCAGTGTGTCATTGACTCAAAAAGTAAAGTATTTCGACGATTGAAAGCGGTTATGATGAACATGAACGGGGGATGCGTCAACTAAAAGTGGCGCTTTGTATGAATGGAACCGGAGCCACAATATGTAGCAGTTTTAAAGTAACATATTTGTGAATTACACAACATACGTTCACTTTATTGTGTAACTGTGCAAACGTGTTAGTTTGATGGCGTCTGAAGTAATTTCCATTAAAGTCACTTTGACCATCTAAGCTAAGCTAAATGTTTGCATCGTTGCTAAAGCGTAAACAGTCCTGCGAGTGAACTCTCATGTTCGAGGTGGTTTAGAAACTATATAAATATAATGGTTACTATTAGACTTACTTTTGATTACATCAAGTGCTGTTTGTATAAATATACTTGATTATATATATAAATATATTGATATCATTGTCATTTCTGCTTCCACCATACTTGTGGTCTTTGTGTTACATTGCTCAGTTAATAATGTGTGTTTTTTTTAATCTTTCCAGATATTCATACATTCCGAGTTTTCTTGTTAATACCACTGGACTTAGTATCTGGGGGCCAAAAAGGAAGTCATGTTTCTATACAGCGTCACCCTGCAAAGGGCCACAGGCATCTCTCATGCCATCCATGGAAACTTCTCAGGTAAGAGGAACTTAGAATAGTGTTATAATCATTGTAAATGTCTTTCATATCATTTAAGCAAACGTGCCGTCTTAAAGTGTGGATCAATATTTCTGCACATAGTTCAGGGGTCACGTCTTTCTTGGAAGTGCGAGTTACTCCGAGGGTGTCATGTGACCAAACCAACAGTTGGTTCACACTTTTGAAATGATTTAATATATATTATTATGGATGGAGCTGGGATTGAACCGGCAACTTCAGGCTTCACACACTGAAGTATGACGCCTCAGGTTCACTTGGTGCATCGTTTGAAAGCCTAATGGTGTCTATGGTAATGTTGTTGGTGCAACAATTCTCAATGTGCATGTTTAAACTTGAGTAAGGTAGAACTTTAAATTGTTTAAGTAATTGAGTAAGATGCATTATCAGATGGGTTGTCAAGGTCTTGTATTTGGAATACAAAGATTATTTTGTGCACAACTTTAACCCAATAGTGTTGCAGGACGACAAGTGTTAATAATTATGGACAGAATGTATGAGTTAAGGAGAATTGGTTGGATTTTTCTTGTTAGCCTGACAATTTTTTGTGATTTTGATAAGTAGGCATCTTGTTTTTACCTTAACAATGTTTACACTATCAGTTATACAAGTTTGATGTATTCCGCAATAAACATTCACTTCTCTTATCCATTATTATTATGTCAGATATCAAACCATAGGGCTGTGTATTGGCAAGAATCTGGCGGCACGATGCGCGTCACGATAGATGTGTGACGATATGATATATCTTGGTACTGTAGTAACAACGATATAATGTTTCTTTTAAAGAAAGAACACTTTTCTGGCTTTTACAGCAAATAAATGAGCAAATACTTTCTCTAATCAAATGTGGAAAAGCTTGTAGTGTAGGGCTTCTCAAAATATTTACAATAAATGTAATGGTGCTCAATGAATTGCACTCTCAAACAACCTGGAGCAACAATATCCAGTATCTGTCAGTGTTTGTCAGCATTTTAAAATCTGAACCTTTATTCAAGCAGTATTATACACAAAACTCTAATTTATTGGATCGAGGCAGATTCATTGATGAAGTCAACATTAACACGCTGACAAAAACCTTTTGTTATTGTTGACTTTTACGCTGTAAAACTGCGATTTCTCTCGTCTCTACAGGACAGCAAAGTTGACAGCTTTGTTATGTTTTTTTCTTTCTACGATCGGCTCATTCTTTGTTCTGATGCATATGTAAATAAAAATACCACAAAATCAATATATTCTTACTTACTAATGAGCGCCTGTTTTTGCTCTACATCTGATCTCAACTGTTGACCTGGTTGTATGTCTAGTGCGTTCTCTGTCTAGACTGGTTATCTAAAGAAAGATGGGACCGACAAGGGTCTTGTTTGTCCGTCTTGTGATTTTTGGCCGATCTCAATACATCGAGCTCTTCGGATATAAAATGGATGTTAACTACAGCCTGAAGCCATTTTGACAGTAATAAACAAGTCTATTTTTTAACTTTCTCAGGCACAAAGATGCAAGAAATTGTCGTTTCTCGGGGGAAGACCTTGGAGTTGTTGCGACCGGATGCGAACACTGGGAAAGTGCACACGCTTCTCACAATGGAGGTGTTTGGCATCGTCAGGTCTCTGATGGCGTTCAGGCTCACCGGAGGCAGTAAAGGTAGACACGCTTTTTATAAGACAATTCATTAATAGCCCTTTCCATTATTGATGATAATAATGCGTCTTCAATTGTAGATTATATTGTCGTCGGGAGTGACAGTGGACGCATCGTCATCCTGGAGTATCACGCATCCAAAAACATGTTTGAGAAGATCCACCAGGAAACCTTCGGGAAGAGTGGATGCCGGCGCATCGTCCCCGGACAGTTTCTGGCCGTCGACCCAAAAGGCAGGGCTGTCATGATAGGTACGTTTTTATTTTCAAGCTATACAATTCAGAAGTATAAAGTATAAATACACATTTTGTCTGGGCTGGATAATTAAAAAAAGAACCACTTAATTTGCTAAAGTATGTGCTTTTAAAAAAAGGATTTCTTGCAGAACATAATGTACATCAATGTCGAACCAGAGCAACAGCGAAATAAACGATTGTTTTACTGTGAATTTCAGGAGCAATCGAGAAACAGAAGTTGGTTTATATCCTAAACAGAGATGCCGCCGCAAGATTGACCATCTCTTCACCTCTTGAAGCCCATAAAGCTAATACTTTGGTTTACCATGTCGTGGGAGTCGACGTTGGCTTTGAGAACCCCATGTTCGCCTGCCTGGAGATGGACTATGAGGTACACGCATGACTCAAAACAATCCTATTTCGATTAGTTTGAGCTGTTGTTGAAGTGATGAGTCTATCATGTCTCTTCTCTTGAGTTAAGGTGAAGAAAATGTTATTAACATCTCTGATCTCAACAGAGCAGTTGTGAGCACAGGTGGTGGTGTAGTTAGTTTGTTGACGACTTTCATTTATTTTTATTTTAGGAAGCCGACAATGATCCAACTGGGGAAGCTGCAGCAAACACACAACAGACGCTCACATTTTACGAACTGGATCTTGGTTTGAATCATGTTGTGCGCAAGTACAGTGAAGCGTTAGAGGAGCATGGAAACTTCCTCATCACAGGTGTGTAAACGTTTAGGATGAAACGTTGGAATCAACAGAAATGTATGATTCAGAAATAATTTTTCCTTGCATAGTACAGGTAATGGGTGTACAAGGGGATAAATAGTTTTTCTTTCTTTCCCACTGATCTAACAAGTATTCATGCAGTTTTTAGTTTTGCAATAAGCTGTTTTAGCCGGCAATAAAACTATAATGCACTTATTACTGTGTCTTTTTTCAGTGCCTGGTGGATCTGATGGACCTAGTGGAGTTTTGATCTGTTCTGAAAACTACATCACATACAAGAATTTTGGAGACCAACCTGACATTCGCTGTCCGATCCCACGACGAAGAGTGAGTCCATAAGCTCAGTTCTCTTAAGACCGATCATGTTTCTGTTGAGTCCGGCATCTTTCTTCACAATTGTGACATTTTAAGTGGGTTGTTGACATGTTTATTCAATCCTTCCAATAGAATGATCTGGATGATCCTGAGCGTGGTATGATATTCGTCTGCTCAGCGACCCATAAGACGAAGTCCATGTTCTTCTTCCTGGCTCAGACGGAGCAGGGAGACATTTTCAAGGTCACACTGGAAACGGATGAAGAAATGGTGAGATTTATTTTTTCAAAAACAACAGGTTGTGCTTGTGGTTGCTGAAAATGTTCCTGTTGCACTGTTAAATATTGACATTACGATCAGATTTTGTAACTTGAAAACCGGTTTTATAGTTGTACCGTGTGTCTCTTTTCAAACTTGGCTACAAATTTGTGCCAGATGTGTTCAGTAGAATTGTACAATCAGGCTACATTTTATTTAACTATCCGTGAACATTTTACAAAAAGTGAAAATAAAGTGTTTTTCTCTCTAAGGTAACGGAAATCAGACTCAAGTACTTTGACACCATTCCAGTGGCAACAGCCATGTGTGTGCTGAAGACTGGCTTCCTGTTTGTGGCTTCTGAGTTTGGAAATCAGTAAGTTTTTCTACTAAAATCAATACTATTGCTTTATTATTACTATAAGTTAACCTCAAGTGTTACACCACATCTTCCTTTCCTTTCTTAAAGCTATTTATACCAGATCGCTCATCTAGGTGACGACGACGAGGAGCCAGAGTTTTCCTCAGCAATGCCTTTAGAAGAGGGCGACACATTCTTCTTTCAACCTCGTCCCCTGAAGAACCTGGTGCTGGTGGATGAACAGGAAAACCTGTCGCCCATCATGTCGTGCCAGGTGAGGCTTCAGTACAAAAACGTTATCAGAGGTTTTTTTGTTGGTTTTCATACAAAACATTTTCAAGGTACTTCTGAATCAATGCTAAAAACCTTTTATTAACACAATTCTTATAGTTCTGTGGGAAATGGAGAACTTTGATAATGAAACGATACACAATTTTCTCTTTTGCCACCCCCTCACAGATCGCTGATTTGGCAAATGAGGATACGCCCCAGCTTTATGTAGCCTGTGGCAGAGGACCCAAATCTACCCTGAGAGTTCTCAGACACGGACTTGAGGTAAACCATGCTCACAAACGAACACCTCAGTAACGCTACGTCCCAAATCTCCGTCCAAGCCTTTACTCTTCGTCCACCCCTTAAGGAGTGTCAAGGGCTAGGAGTAGGAATAATTGACTAAGAATTGGGATCGCACTACCCCTTGTTACGTCATCAATAGTTGCTTCTGACTGAATGCTACGTCATATTCAAATATATATTAAGAGAAACATATAAACCGTTTAACTAGAAGAAAATGCTAAACAAAATGGTTTAACAAATTGAATTTAACATATACAGTATACAAAGATGTGTGTGAACATTAACATAAATAATATATATAAATGCTTGTGTATCTCTCAGGTTTCAAAACACAACTGTACACACAAAAATGGGTAAAAATGTTTTTTTCTTGCTTAGTGCAGGTTCCCTGGACGCAACTATGTCCTAGAGAACGGGGACATGGACATTATGACCCAGACATTTATAGACAAAATATACAAAATCAAGCAATAGTCTAATTTTCATGTTGTCAAATATCAATTTTTAATAGGTTTTTAATAATTCTAAAAATAACATACTAAGGTACTTTTGCTTGGAATAATGCCTTTTTTGTGTGGTTATCACTCCTTCAAGTCACACTCCTGTAATAGACACAAGATCAACGACGTGAACATACAGATTCAAAAGAATAGAGAAACACAAACACGACATGTTAAACAAATCTCTCGCGTCCAAAGTTGTTTACAAGTTTATTTCGACTCATCACATTATTAGTCCCTCCACTCAACATGATGCTCAAAGACAGATTCTGCATACGTGCGTTTACTGAACTACAAATCCTGTAAACTGAATGCATATTTCAATATACGTCAATACAATAGAAAATCTTGGCGAAACGTAACAAAGACTAATTTCACATTCACCTTTCATGTATTACAATACTTTTAAAAGTTCATAAAGAGGCTTCAGTTATTTTCTGTAAATTTTTAAACTCGATTTAAAACTTTTGCAAGGAGTTTCCCTGCTTTGAAAATAAGAGTCAAGACATCTGAAATCCTTCATATGTGCTCGATAGGTTTCAGAGATGGCCGTGTCAGAACTGCCTGGTAACCCAAATGCTGTGTGGACAGTTCGCAGGCATGTAGAAGGTAAGTGAACATCTGTGTGCAATCACTCGTGAACTGTTGCAGGACGTGTGTGACTTCACTCAGTCTTTTATTTATTCATTTTTTTGGTCCTCCTAAAGAGATCTTCTTTCATGCCAAAAAAACGGCTAAAAACATAACGCACATATTTTAGGAAGGTCAGAACTTTGTTTTGCTGGTCGCTCACATGTTGACTTTTTTTCTGAAGTTTCAAGATATTGACACAGTGTATCTGTCCGATAAATTCCTGGCTTGTGGCCATACATACATACATATATATATATATATATATATATATATATATATATATATATATATATTATATTAGTATGAATGTTAAACAAATTTCATTAAATATAATTAAAGAAAACCAAAACTTTTCTTCTACTTGTAATATAAGAGCGTATGTATGTAATATATTATATTGTTATTATTATTATATTATGTAATAATATGTAAAGCGCTACAAATATTATTTACTTGCAGTATATTCCAAGATCTGCTTCATCTGGTAAAAATCAGTGGTGTTCGTGTCTGCATGTGTTCCATGTAGATTACAAATCAACGTTGAATTGAATCAATGTCGCGCTAATTTAAAGCTCACAAAATGTTAAAAGTTGAAGTGTTTCTTTAGATGAGAGGGTATGGCACCCAGGAGACGGACGGTCTGGTCTAGCTGGTGGTCCAGTACTTGCTTGTGATTGAAAATGGAACATGATAGAATTCAGAGACCAGCTGCAAGCATGATGATATTTTATTTTCAATTCAACAACTCTCCACTGGGGACTAAGGATTTTGGTATCGCAGAAAATATTCCTGCTCCATCAAAACAGGCACTTGAAACTACAATCATCTCTCAAATAAGGCTACCACAGACTATTATTTTAATGTTCAATTAGTTACGGATTATATTTCCGTTTAGTCGACTAATAACATTTTAGTGTAAATGTCAGTTTTTCAATCCAGCATTCAGCTTCTCTACAACCATTAATGGCTTCTAGCTCTAAGTATTTTGAGTATGTGCCTTCTAAAGGACACTAATGAAACTAAAGTAAAAAAAAAAAAACACTTAATATAAAACGGAGCTTTTCATTTGTACTGAAGACGAAAATGAATTAAAAAAAAAAAAACAGTTTTAAAGTCCTAATGATAAGACCCCATTACTAAAGCTATTTAACAAATGTGTATCAAACAGTGAAAAATCCACCCCAGGTTCAGCGTCATGCAGAAGAACATGAGTTAGAGGTGTCGTATCACGCTCAATAGAAAGTGAACTACTCACTTGTCTCATGTGGTTTAACGATGAAAGAATTTACCCAATTATTATCACAGGGGCAGCTACAGTAGTGAGAGAAACACTTTGTGACTATTAGACGAATCACGGCAGACGAGAGATGATCACTCAATAGTGCACAAGCCATCACTGTTTAATTGTGTAATCTGCTTGATCACATAATTCCCTTTGTTTGTTTGTGATACATTTCAGCGATGCCATCATTTTCTGAAGCTGATCAATATCAGTTGTTAAGTCTTATTTATTCTAATGTGTTTCTTATCAGATGAGTTTGACGCATACATCATTGTGTCATTCGTCAACGCCACCCTGGTTCTTTCAATTGGAGAGACTGTGGAGGAAGTGACAGACTCGGGTTTCTTGGGAACGACCCCAACTCTGTCCTGCTCACTGCTGGGGGAAGATGCTCTGGTCCAGGTTTGTAGAATAAAGCTCAGCTGATTTATTTTATTAAACAATTAAACGGGTTTGAAAACTGTCTACCACGTGTTAACAATATTGATTCTGCTTCAGGTTTATCCAGATGGTATTCGTCACATCAGAGCAGACAAGCGTGTGAATGAGTGGAAAACTCCCGGCAAGAAAACCATCGTTCGCTGTGCTGTGAACCAGCGACAGGTGGTCATCGCGCTGACTGGGGGGGAACTGGTCTACTTCGAGATGGACCCGGTCAGTGTTGACCTGAAAGAATGCGTTTGTTTTCCTCATTTTACTTATTTGCCTTATTTTTATTTGCAGTCCGGCCAGTTGAACGAATACACGGAGCGGAAGGAGATGTCGGCAGATGTGGTTTGCATGAGTCTTGCTAATGTTCCTCCTGGAGAACAGCGATCCCGGTTCCTGGCTGTTGGATTGGTCGACAACACTGTTCGCATCATCTCCCTCGACCCGTCTGTAAGACTTTTTTTTTTACTTAATTTCCGCAAACGCATAATTTCTCAGATTTTTTTTTTGTTTACATGATTCCCTCCAAATGCCCTAAATCATGCGAGTCAACACACTTCTTGTGTTCGCTTGATGCTGCTCCCATCATGAATGCTTGCACACAGAAATAATCATTGATATAGTATTTAAACCGTCCGGGGGGGACATCATGGTCAGAAACATGAACGTGTAAAATGTGTCATTACTGAACCATCATTTATTTTAGAAACACGGTGAAGTTTTCATATTTTGAGACCGTTTACATTTTGGTTTAGTTTTATAAAAAAACATTTAAATATTTTAGTTGAATTAAAATTGAACGATAGTGAAAACAATGATATATTAGCATATTGTCTTCAAAAATAAAGTCTCTGATGGAGATGCTAATCAGATGTGACTGTAAGAAAATGGGTTCTTAGGATTTGTACTATCCTTATTTGCCTTTGTTGCTTCCTTCTTACCGTAAACTTGCCCATTCTTTGTAAAAGACCGAGTTGATGCCAACAGCTGTGAAATGAAATACAAAAAAAGGCCATTGTCAGAAAATCTATTTCAGAAGTTTCCTGGAACTTCCTAACTACTTTAGTGAAACCTTTAATCACAACACGGACATTCCCATGAAAAGGATACTGACAATAATTTACTGACATAAACAATATAAGTGTCTTCATGTGATGCCGAGGGTTAAGAACTGAGTTAATAAGCAACGGTAATATCATTACATTAAGACATACTTTGTGTCCTTAAATCGACCAATTGAAAATGTGTAATCTAGGCTAAGTTCAGCCACAAGGGTGATTTGCAAATATAATTGAATTTATTTATCTGTGTTTTTCTGGAAACAAAAAATGTTATCCGTCAACTGTTTGGATTAAGAATTTCTTGTCCACACATCTAGGATTGTCTGCAGCCTCTCAGTATGCAGGCCCTGCCGGCTCAGCCAGAGAGTCTGTGCATCGTTGAGATGGGTGGCGTCGAGAAACAAGATGATATTGGAGAAAAGGGAACCATCGGCTTTTTGTACCTCAACATTGGTCTTCAGGTAACCCTTCTTAAAACAACATCTGTATATGTGAATATGTTTATATTTGCTCACCGAATGGCTTAATACTGCTGGAATCGTGTTTCTGTCATGTGTTCATTCCGTGTATCTATGTATGTTGCTTGGTGTGATGATGCAACTGAAAACATGATCTTTTAATTGGGTTGAAACACAAAGGACACAAAACGTATGTATCCGTGTGTACCACACTACAATAGCATCTAGACCAGGGATGCACCTTTACCATATTAGGATCGGGTGTCGGTGAAAAAGCTCAGATCCACACGTCTGATCAAAGCAGTTTAACTATATTTGCGCTGACGTCAATCTGCGGCTCTGCTGAAGTGCAAATGTGAGCGGATGTTTGGACGAGAAATAAGGCTGCAAGATTCAACACCTCTAACTTTATTAAGCATTTTGAAATGCATTAAGACAAAGAATAAGAGCTGATCAAAAAAGCAAAAAAAAGACAAAAAAAACAGTTGACTTTGCTTTTCTTTAGAGACGAGAGAAACTTTCATTCCACAATAACAAACATTCTGGTTAATGTTAACTTCATCATTGGAATCTGCTTCAATCCAATAAATGGATTTTGTGTTTTTAAAATTGGTTAAATAAAAAGTGACATCGCTGAGTTGCTTTTGTGAATCTGATTCAGATTAGTTTATTGGATTTATTAACTTCATTGTAAATATTTTTGCACTGGTATCAGCCTATATACCCAAATCCAGAGATCGGTACCCGTATCGGGCCATAAACATTGGATCAGTACATCCGTAATCTAAACTATACCTTTTTTATTTCATAAAGAAATATGTGCTTACGCTCATGTATAGTTTGTGTTCATCACTTCAACTAAAATGTAACAACTATTTAAATGGAATTTATTAATGGAATATTAAAAACATTTCAGATCCCAATAATTTTCATCTATAACTTATTATACTTATACAATCAATATCCCCAATAAAACATGCGGATATTTATTGTAGGCTAGTAAACAAATATTTTACACATTTTGTAAGAGCAAGACGAAACATAAAAAACATAAATGCCAGTAATCAAAGTAACACGCACAACAACAATCATTTTGCGATCGACAAAGTTTTAAGAATATATATCATCATTCAAAGATTATACTCTGTCACTTGGTGCATGTTTGTGAAATGTACATATTCTGTAATGGAGTTTTCTCTAGAGAAACTTGGTCGTTAAAATGGAATGCGTTTCTTTCCCTACACCTGCTCCTGACATCTCTATGTCATCAAAGGACATACACATCTGGTTTTAAGATGTACAAACTTTTATGGACAAGTCTTTTCAGGACATTCTTTTTTAAGTGTTCAAGGAAGTGGGAATTTCACACGACCACTGTAAAAACCATGTCATTTGTGGTGAGAAGAATAACATAAGGACGATATATTCTCTCCTGTCAGAACGGTGTGCTGCTGAGGACTGTTCTGGACCCAGTTACTGGTGACCTGTCTGACACCAGAACACGCTACTTAGGTTCCAGACCCGTGAAACTCTTCAGAGTGCGAATGCAGGGACAAGAAGCTGTGAGTCTCTTTCGAAATCTGACAATATGATCAATTTGAGCATGAAGTATTTGAAAGCTGAAATTTCTTTTTTCACTGACAGGTTCTGGCTATGTCCAGTCGCTCCTGGCTCAGCTATTCGTACCAGTCTCGTTTCCACTTGACTCCGCTGTCATACGAGACACTTGAATATGCCTCTGGCTTTGCATCCGAACAGTGTCCTGAAGGCATTGTGGCCATTTCCACCAACACACTGAGGTACATTGTACTTCCTTCTGTGATAACTGTAACACAAATCATCACAACTTGATCTTTACTATTGTTTTACACCTCCTGAACAGAATCTTGGCTCTGGAGAAATTGGGAGCCATCTTCAACCAGGTTGCGTTTCCACTGCAGTACACCCCCCGGAAATTTGTGATCCACCCTGAAACGAGCCTTCTCATTTTGATCGAGACCGACCACAATGCCTACACAGAGGCCACCAAGGCTCAGCGGAAACAGCAGATGGCCGAGGTATGAAGAGACGAGTGGATATATACATCTTTAAATCATAGCTGTTTACGTAATCTTGTTGTTTTCCTGCATTACAATTTCAAAACACCCAACCACTTTTGGATTAAAATCACAAGATAAACATTGAAAAATATATAATCTAATCTTGAGGTTAAAGTCTATAGTAGGGATTAAACGGTATAAGAAATATCATAAAATTACAACTGTGGTTTTGCATCATGCTCAGAATATTGAACTTAAACAGATGTTTGCTGGAGGTAACCCTTCCTTCCTTCACCCATATAATTGCAGGAGATGGTAGAGGCTGCTGGGGAGGACGAAAGAGAACTGGCTGCTGAGATGGCTGCATCCTTCCTCAACGAGAACCTCCCAGAGGCCATATTTGGCGCCCCAAAAGCTGGTGCCGGCCAGTGGGCATCACTTGTTAGAGTAATAAACCCCATCCAGGGAACAACTCTGGACATGGTGCAGCTGGAACAGAATGAAGCAGCGTTTAGGTCAGTGTGCGCAAATGATGTAGGAATAACTCGTGTGGAACTCGAGGAGTGATGGTTATAAATCACCGATGCTGCAGCTGTTGGCTTGTGTTTCAATGATTCTGGAAAATCTAATAGAAGATGAAAACTAAGTGGTTCTGTGTAACGGTGACGTGTAGTGTTGGCTTTTGGTTGTGTTCACAATGAAGAGACATGGTTGTTTTGTAGCTCATAATGAATAAACATGTAAATTTGTATTGAAGCATTCTATGTCAATGTTAATGTATCTTCCCTGTGTTTCCTTCAGTGTTGCAGTTTGCCGTTTCAACAACACAGGAGACGATTGGTATGTTCTGGTTGGTGTGGCCCGGGACATGATTCTCAACCCTAGATCTGTGTCCGGCGGCTTCATTTACACCTATCGGCTAGCTGGTGATGGAGAGAAGCTGGAGTTTATTCACAAGGTGTGTTTTTTGTTAACTTAAACAACAAGAAAATGTTTTGATTAGTCTAGTCTTGGCTCACTAAGAAAAGATACTATGGAGACTTGTGTCAAAGCTGTTATTCAAAGGCTCGATCGCTTGATTCACTCCATCTTCAAGACTAGAAACCTGAGCAGAGTGGAGAAATCATCTCACTTGTTACCTGATCTGAATAAGGGAAGTGACTCATGAGTGCTTGACTGCCAAGCTGTGTCAGCCACTTAACTTCAGAGGACTTTCCCAACCACTTAACCAGACTTGATGGTTTGGGAAAACCGTGTAAAAAAACCCTCATCCAAATATTCCTCTTTCTGTCTAAGTAGTTCCATCACATATGTCTCACTCAAGGTTGACAGGGTAAAAAGCCATAGCTGTGGTCCCTTGAAGACTCTTAGGCATTCCCCTCCAATTGTTTGAATCATCAATCGAGTTAGACATTTTTATTCGTGCAGGCTTTTCCTTGATTCTCTGAAACTTGTTTGTCTCGGTGCTGTCTTGACCTTTTATGTATATATTTTATTGAGTATTGTTTCGATTGTTTAAGCGCTTTGTGAACCTGGTCTGGAAAAGCGCTTTATAAGTTTAAAATATGTACTTACTTGCATCACAGTCGATCAACTGGTTTTTTTAGATTCTCATCCGGAAAAAAAAGTTTCCTCAGAGTCAGAATCATAATCAGCTTGTTTTGCCAGTGATGTAAGAACAACACAGGATTTTTTTCCAATATTAAATGGCATATGAAATATTTGGTAAACTAATTCCTGCATTAAGTCTCTGTTATTTATTGCCAGACCCCCTTGGAAGACGTGCCACTGGCCATTGCCTCCTTCCAAGGGCGAGCCTTGGTCGGGGTTGGGAAGTTGCTGAGAATCTACGACATGGGCAAAAAGAAGCTGCTCCGCAAATGTGAAAACAAGGTGAGCTCCACGCATGATCTGGATCTTTGTAAAACTGTCTAAACACAGCTTTATTTTCTTCCCGTCACCTCAGCACATCCCCAACCTGGTGACCGGGATCCACACCATCGGTCAGCGTGTGATCGTGTCTGACGTCCAGGAAAGTCTTTTCTGGGTTCGTTACAGGCGGAACGAAAATCAACTCATCATCTTCGCCGATGACACGTGTCCTCGCTGGGTGACGACGGCCTGCATGTTGGATTACGACACTCTGGCCTCTGCAGACAAGTTTGGCAACATCAGCATCGTGAGTAAAGTTTGAAATGTCTTAACGATTTGCCACCTGAGATTGTCTCAACTGCTACTCTGCTCTACCATCACTTGAAAATAAAGTCTCAAAATGATCCTAAATTATTATATCTGACCAGCATGCTTGGAGAATAAGGCTCACCATACCTGAGATAAAGTAAAATACCTGATGGTTGATGGTGACGCACAGAAAAATGTTTAATCATCTTGTAATAAAAACTCAAAGATCAAAATATCTTCCTCTGGCGGTCCAGAGGAGCCTGTGAGGCGGGGCTTAGAACAAGCGAGAATAAGGGTTTGATGCAATGTTATTATATGTAATTACATGTTTAAGTGTAAATATTACACATAATTCTTTAGTTAAAAGATGCATTTGCCACTTCACTCGCCTCCTAAACTGTTTTAAATTTTTATTAGGTGCGTCTTCCTCCGAATACAAGTGATGACGTTGATGAAGACCCAACAGGGAACAAAGCTTTGTGGGACAGAGGACTTCTCAATGGAGCATCACAAAAGGTAAATCCTAAATGTTGTTTGTAGTACAACTGTGGGGTACCAGTGTACATATAATTGATTGGGAAAAAAAGGTGAATAACTGATTTTAGATTGTAGTTTTATTCAAAATCAAATGTCCAAATAGACTTCAGAACGAAACCACAAAACTACTCAGTAGCTACAAGTAGCTTTTGGCCACAAAATTGGAGCTTAGTTGTCACTTTAACAGTCAACAAAAAAAATAACTGGAATCATTGTCAAACTGACCAGAAATTTAAAAAGTGGCGCCTAAGCAACATATCCAAAAGTGCAATGCAAACACACTCTTCCCACATATCAATCACGATGTGAAAAGTGTTTAGGCAGCAGTTAACAAGGGAAAGTCCCGCCAATTTGTACGTCCACTGGATCTCTGCTGTCTCTGTGGTCGTGTTTGTCAGAGCCTGGAACCCACTGATCGGGTATTTCCTTCTGAGAGCACGTTTGTGTGTTCAAACCTGTCTAGACAAACTCGATTATCTGTCCCCAGTGAGTGGCCTCGCATTCAGTTACAAGCTTGTATTTGATTATTATTTGTTCTAAAAATAGGGATGAAAGTCCTAGTGAGATGAGTGAATGAAAGACTCGACTGTCTCTGACCCTTAAATAGTGTTTCTTTTCTACAGGACAGTAACCCCTTAGATCATGCCCACACTGACAGAAATAAGTCTTGTGATCAGAAGGAACAGAGATTGTCTAAATGGTTATGTCACCACAGTGACACTCCTACGTCCATGATTGCCTTCATGTAAAGGAGTCATTGTTCCGTATCGCAGCCGAGTTTAAAACGTTCCTCTGTCAAATTCCTTAAATCAAATTGCCAGTTATACTTTCAGATTAATTTTATACTTGCCAGGTCTCGAAGTTTACAATCATGCCTTCCATGCCTGATCTAGTAAAGAAATCTTCTATGTAGTAGAACGATGAATCACATTTGCGATATAAATGCATTTTTAAATCGATGGATTTTCATATCGCAGAGGTTGCGATTTTATTTACTTTATGTAAAAAAAATTTGGGCCGTCATGTCTTCGCATCACTTACCAGCGGCGCCGAGTTGAAAAACGAGTGAGACGTAACTTTCCGCTTTAACCCGTTGATAAATGTTGACAGAAGTTAAAGAGCAGCAGATTATGACAACTGTGGATACAATCCTAGCAGTGTCTCAACAACATGGATCAACATGGAGCATCAGACTCTTCAAACCTCTGTATGGCCGCAACTCAATAATCAATAAAGTTTTACCTTAACTCAAAAAAACAAGTGGAGAAGTGAGTTGATGAAATAAACAACTGATCTAATATGACGATGGCAGCTCAGATGAATGTAAGAACCGGACTAAAGTGTTTTCAACACGTTTACATCCTGACATTGGTTTCATAGTTTTTTTGGTGTTTTTTTTACTAATAAATGTACATTTTAACATTACATCTTTTAGCATGTTTTTACAGTTGAGTTTTTAAAGTATTTTCATGGATTCATTCTTTACAAAGTTTACAACTGTAATTGAAGTACTAAATGAACATTGTGTTTTTCAATGTTTGCGTGTCTTAAAGTAGCTTTATAACTTCATCTTAACAATCACAAAGATACACATGTTACTGTAAAGAGGACAATGAAAAATGTACAATTTTTCTTTTTCTCCGACTCATCCATCAAATTTTAAGTTCAAGCTTCTTTGGTGAACGTCAGCCTTCAGTTTCACAGTGGGGACTTCTGGCCGTTGCCCATTGCACAGCAGGTTGTGTACATTCCTGGGGTATCCTTTTTACTACAGACCTCTGATCTCAAGAGCATGATGAACATTATGACACGGTTGTCCATGAGGTGTGAACAACTACCACCATATGACGCGTCTTTTTGTCTTTGACTTAAAACGTAGATTCTGCTGAAATGTATTTGTTTTGTTATTATGTACCACTTCCTTAAATATATAATGTAGCACAAGCAAAGTTAAAAAATGAACTTAAAAACATCCAAATACTTATTTAGTCTGATAACTTCTGCTACAAACTAGCTTAAAATGTGCAGATTTCCTAATTGAAACACATTGAAACAAGTGTCAGTGGTTAGTTATGAAGGCTCAGCTGTGTCCGCTTAAAACAAACGTAATATGGACTTATTTAAAATTTTCCGGAAAATGATTGAGAAATGAATACAAGATGGACTTTATAGACGAGCTATTTGGATTTTATTCTGTGATTTCATCATTAAGTTTACAGTAACATCATAGATCCTTAGTTTGTTTCAAGTTCTTTTGTCAAATATACATGTTTCAAGACATACAGCATAGATTAAATGGAAGTCCTCTCAGACCCACGATGCAAAACATGAAGGAGACCATTGAAAGGACATTAATTAAGACATTCAAAAAAATAAAAGAATACAAATAAATAATCAACAATATTTAACTAATGAACAGAATATCAACAAAATTAAGGCACAGGAACGTGTTAACCAGGAGCATCTTTTTTTTTTACATGAAATCCAGCTCCACAGGTTATTGGAGAAGTGTTGCTCATCATTTTATCCATACGTTACTATATTCAAGTCCAAACCAGCAGTTTGAGCTTCAGAACACATTTACATCCTTTAAATTTCAGTTCAAATTCTAATATTGTTAACCGTGATGGTCTCCCCTGGTTCATCAGCTGACTGATGCATTTCTTTATGTTACCATTAGAAGTGAAGAACACTTGAAGCAGCTGCTGAGAAGTACACGCAAAAGAAAAATGATTTTATTGTCAAATATACATGTATCAAGACATGCAGCAAAGACAAAATTGTAGTTTGAACAAAATGCAGGGACAAGTTCAAACATTGAGAAATGGGTTAAAGAATGAGCTCTCCTGCTCGAGGGCATCAACTCAAATTTGTAAAGTCAAGGGTGACAAGTTCCAGCTTCGATTCCTTCCCGTGAGACGGGGGTTCAATTGCAGGAAGTGTAAGGAACTGCAGGAGAATGTTAAATGTATGGAAAGATTGCAAATTACCTCATAGCGTGATGAGGAATGACTTTGTTTTATGGATCCTTCCTTGAGTCTCTTATTTAACCATTAACTCGCCATAACCAGTGCTTGACCTGTGACACGGCTCAGCTTTCATCTTAATGGAGCCATGTTTTTTTTTTTACCCTTACCAAACAAACCTTTTTTCTAGGGTAGGAAATGAAGTCACATTCCAAATGTGACATTTGTTTATAAGCAGATGATGGGGCTGCTGAGTGAAAGACGCTGCAGTAAAATGGTTGCACGTGTATAGAAATGTCAGTCGATACCAATGACGGTAAAAAAACAACAACAATATTTCAAAAAGCACGTCATTTTACATTCAGAATCAGAATGATTGCCGGTGCTGCAACACAACTCACTTGTTCGGATCAACATTAAGGATTTATTTAATCGGAACCAGAAGCAACATGTGACTGAGACACGACATCGTGACGACTGGAACCCTTGTGTCTGTTCCGTGTTTGACTGCTTCACTCTGGTCCTGCAGGCGGACGTGGTGGTGAACTACCACGTCGGGGAGACGATTCTATCGCTGCAGAAGACGACGCTGATCCCCGGAGGCTCCGAGTCCCTGGTCTACACCACCCTGTCCGGGGGCATCGGCATTCTGGTGCCGTTCACTTCACACGAGGTAACGTCCGTCGGTCTTCGGACGGAAGTGAAGTCGTGACACGAGACAAAACACACAGCATCGGATGATGTGGCAGCTTGTGACGTTACACTATTGTGCTGGGCCTCCAATCGCATACTTCTTAGTACACTAGAAGTTAGTATGCATCAGGATAGTGTACGTACTAACTAGTAACTAATCCTCCACAGATAGTATGTCTCAAACATACTTCTCTTAGTATACTAGAAGTTAGTATCATCAGGATAGTGTACGTACTAACTAGTAACTAATCCTCCACAGATAGTATGTCTCAAACATACTTCTCTTAGTATACTAGAAGTTAGTATCATCAGGATAGTGTACGTACTAACTAGTAACTAATCCTCCACAGATAGTATGTCTCAAACATACTTCTCTTGGTATACTAGAAGTTAGTATCATCAGGATAGTGTACGTACTAACTAGTAACTAATCCTCCACAGATAGTATGTCTCAAACATACTTCTCTTAGTATACTAGAAGTTAGTATCATCAGGATAGTGTACGTACTAACTAGTAACTAATTCTCCACAGATAGTATGTCTCAAACATACTTCTCTTGGTATACTAGAAGTTAGTATTATCAGGATAGTGTACGTACTAACTAGTAACTAATTCTCCACAGATAGTATGTCTCAAACATACTTCTCTTAGTATACTAGAAGTTAGTATCATCAGGATAGTGTACGTACTAACTAGTAACTAATCCTCCACAGATAGTATGTCTCAAACATACTTCTCCTAGTATACTAGAAGTTAGTATCATCAGGATAGTGTACGTACTAACTAGTAACTAATCCTCCACAGATAGTATGTCTCAAACATACTTCTCCTAGTATACTAGAAGTTAGTATCATCAGGATAGTGTACGTACTAACTAGTAACTAATCCTCCACAGATAGTATGTCTCAAACATACTTCTCTTGGTATACTAGAAGTTAGTATCATCAGGATAGTGTACGTACTAACTAGTAACTAATCCTCCACAGATAGTATGTCTCAAACATACTTCTCTTAGTATACTAGAAGTTAGTATCATCAGGATAGTGTACGTACTAACTAGTAACTAATCCTCCACAGATAGTATGTCTCAAACATACTTCTCTTGGTATACTAGAAGTTAGTATCATCAGGATAGTGTACGTACTAACTAGTAACTAATCCTCCACAGATAGTATGTCTCAAACATACTTCTCTTAGTATACTAGAAGTTAGTATCATCAGGATAGTGTACGTACTAACTAGTAACTAATCCTCCACAGATAGTATGTCTCAAACATACTTCTCTTGGTATACTAGAAGTTAGTATCATCAGGATAGTGTACGTACTAACTAGTAACTAATCCTCCACAGATAGTATGTCTCAAACATACTTCTCTTGGTATACTAGAAGTTAGTATCATCAGGATAGTGTACGTACTAACTAGTAACTAATTCTCCACAGATAGTATGTCTCAAACATACTTCTCTTGGTATACTAGAAGTTAGTATTATCAGGATAGTGTACATACTAACTAGTAACTAATTCTCCACAGATAGTATGTCTCAAATCAAACTCTGCTGCTACAAACTAACTAAATGACGCGACAGCTTCTTCTACTACTATTTAACGATGGTTTCAACCAGCTGTAGGAACACTAGCGCCACCTGCTGGCAGCACGTTTAGCAAGTTTGGAAAAAGAAATAAAGTAAAAATATGAGAATCGATATATTTGCGAGATATTTAAGCTGGTATCAGCAGCGAAGACGTGTTTATCCTCCTACTGCTGTTGAAAATGCACCTGTAAGTATATATATATATATATATATATATATATATATGAATTAGACATAAATTCCGTTTAAGACGTCACTAAGATGGAGTCGTTTAGTGTAGAAAGTGTCCATCGATCCATACTCAGTTTTGTGGGCGTTTTAGTGTCAATTTAGTGTGTATGGAGCACTACATTTACATACTAAGAATTGAGACGCACTTATGCACTAACAATACTAACTTTGAGTACACAAGTATGTTATTTGAGACACAGCTCTGGTTTAATTTCCCTGTCGCTCAATCATAACCAACACTGTACTAAACATCTTCAAGGAAACGTAGCTGTTGCTGACACACAGTGTTGCTGCAAACACACACACTCTGGCACAAACACAAAACACAGGTTGTGACGTACACAAAGCTTTTTGTTCTCTGGCCTGTAGTGCGTTTGTTTAGTTTGATCTAATTATAAATGTGTGCAGAATCCTTCGTTTCAATCCCGACAAACCTGCTAAATTCTCACTGGCTCGTGATTTGCTCTGATCCCTTGAAGCATCTGTTGAGAACCTCCTCGAGAACCTCTCGATCCTTTCCTGGATCGTGTTTGTACCACTGCCATCTTACCGTCGTTGAAAATGTTCTTCCAGGACCACGATTTCTTCCAACACCTGGAGATGCACATGCGCTCCGAGTTCCCTCCGCTGTGCGGCAGAGACCACCTCAGCTTCAGGTCCTACTACTTCCCCGTGAAGGTTGGTGTGACGCGTGACCAGACGCTCGTGGGTCACGATCCTAACACCAATCCCTTCCTCCCGCAGAACGTGATCGACGGAGATCTGTGCGAGCAGTTCAACAGCATGGACCCGCACAAGCAGAAGAGCGTGGCCGAGGAGCTGGACCGCACGCCGCCCGAGGTCTCCAAGAAGCTGGAGGACATTCGTACTCGCTACGCCTTTTAATTTGATAACAAACCAACGCGTTGATTGTGACTCGTCGTCAGTTTTTAGAACCGGGCTCCGAACCCACAGTTTGGTCCGGGTCAAGCGTCCTCGTGTAAATCACCGCCAGCTCTGCCAGATCATACCTTAAAACCTTCCCAGATGTGAACACGATCCAGTTCACCTTCTTTACGCACCGGTCGCTCTCGAGCGCCGGTTTAACGACAAACACATCGGTTTCTGTGCGAGAACTGATGCACGTATGATTCTAGTATTTATCTTATTTATCTGTCAAATGAGGTTTCGATGCCGCAGTTGGATCACGTTGAGAGACGGACGTCTTACGAGCATTTCAGATAAATTGTTGTCATACATGAAGATCAGTTGTGCGTCCGTGAAAGCTGAAGCAGATGTCGACTTCTTTTTTTCAACAAGTGTAAATCTTCCCTTCATTCTAAAATCAAGGTTCTCTGACATTCTCCTGTAATATCACCCTCGGCCCAAATCTCAGATCCCCCCCCTGACCTCTGGCTTCACTTTAGCTGACCTTTGAACCCGCCCGTCATCCAAGGTCAGACTGCCTCGGTGGGTAAGTGTTGATCTTCTCTGTGAATTCCCAACCTCAGCCACAAGTACACAGTCACACATTTTTCCAGGGTTTGTGGGTTTGGTGGCCGCGGTTTGTTTTGTAAATAAAGTTTTTTTTTTATACATTAAAACCCGCGTCCAGCGTCTCACACTCTGTGTTCGTCAGCGTCGTCGAGGACTGACCTCAGGACTGACCTCAGGACTGACCTCAGGACTGACCTCAGGACTGACCTCAGGACTGACCTCAGGACTGACCTCAGGACTGACGTCCCTCTTGTCTCGGCGATGTCTCGGAGAACCTTGACTTCGATTCTTGTTGTGGCTCGACATGATGGAGGCGACGCTCTCGCAGGCCGTCGTCACTCCACGCTTCGTTAGGAGCACGCGTGAGTGATTACTCTGCAGCTTCTAAGTGTTTCCTCCGAGCCTGGCATCGTCTGCTCAGACGTTTGTTGACTCAAGTTTACACAAGAAGTGCTTGTTTTCTTAGCGTGCACTTTACCTTCTGCTCCGTGAGCCTCAGCTGGAACCTGTTGAGTGTCGTGTCTCCTGAGTGGAAACACACTTGACTTTGACTTCGCCCTCCGACAGGAAGTGTAAATCCAGGACCGAACTCATGCCACAGCTGTAGCTTTCAGTTGGAAATGTACAAATGTGTCCATAAAAGAAATTCCTTTGAGAAAAATCACGTCATACTCGAGTGTCCGTATCACACGGAACATCGTTTTTGATGTTTTTATTTATGTCGTGACGAATGTTTCGACACTAAGATCAAGACTGAGCTGGTGTTCCGTCTGGAGAAGTGAACTCCTGACTGACCTCAGTGACATCTACAACAACTCCTCCGGGGCTTTAGCATCAGACTCGCTCGTTCAAACCTCAGGGGCTTCTCCTGACTTTGCATCGCGGGAGTTCGGGGGCTTCATGTGTCTCTGGCTCTTAAAGAAATGCTTCACAGAAAACTTCCCTCGTTTCCTACTCGCCCTCACGTCGACTGAGTTGAAGGCAAACGTGTAAATATAAGAGCAACTGGTACAGAAAACCAAGACAACTGAGCTCCAGACGCTTCTTTAGTGAACATTTTGCCTATAATTCTAAAAAACATTTCTCTGAAAATAATCCAAACCTCTGGTCGACACGAGGGTCTTTAAGGCGCTACGTTTTTTTGAAGTATTCATACAGTTCTGAGATCTTGTGAGTCTAATGATAATTCCACATAAATGTGCAACTAACTGACACACCTTGTTTCTGTAAATGTTCTCTCTTTGAAGAACCATCAGGTGAACATGGAGCAGAACCTCTGACCCGACAGATCAGCCTCTTTAAACTCTGTCAACCTGAAACCTAAACAAACCATTTAATTTGAAGTTGCAAGAACTTCAAACACTTGTTCAATGTTTGTCTAACGTTCCCCAAAGTGGAGATCACCGTCGATGACGGATGTTTGCAGGACGTTTCTGAGAAAGCAAGTGATCCATCTCAACGATTCATCTCAAGATGCCGATGGGAGGAACAAATGGAAATTTCTGCTTTGAGAATCAAAACAAAGTGTGTTTCAGGTAAACATTTTTGTTGGTTATAAATGTTGTCCATGTGTCTGTGAGCTTCTCGCTTCATTACATCTGGAACGAGGACGATTACATAATTTGTCATTTCAAGATCTACGAGGAAAAGTTCCTCAAGAACGACTGAACAAGGAGGTCAAACCAACAACGACCTTGTCTTTGCATTCCTTTACCTCACATGTAAATCTACAAGATGACCGTAAGGTCCGAGATTTATGTTTCCAGGAACGAGCGTCTGATGTTCCGGGTCCACCTGCGATCCTGTCAGGAAACGTGTCCACAGGTGAGTTACGAGCCTCCAGCTCTGAGGACGACTTGACAGGAGATTCACTTCCTCGTTGGAGATTCTACTTTATTTCATTCAAGCCTCATTCAAGAAAGGTTGATCAAAAACAGCGACCAATCAGTTCACCCCTGATTACAAAGTAATCTTTCTGCGTGTTCTAAACTTAACACACGTTTACTGTTGACATAGAATATATTATCACAAACATATGTGGTTTAATTGAATCGAGGGATATTGTGCACTGAGGTGGTTTGAAAGTAAAAACTGGAGCAATGAGTCAAGTGTCGATGTGCAGTTTTTAACCGGTCCCTGTATTGGTTTAGTCCAAGAAAAATACACACATTTGGTCCATATCTACACACATCGGACTCCTGTACGAGAACTAACTGATTTGTTGGACACGGTTTTAACGATGGAGCCGTAAAATAAACGTCATTTGAAGCCGTGTTCGTGTCGTGGTCAGTCATATGTTGACGTGCTAACATTTGTTAGCTAGCGGTGTTTTTCTCTGACGTCTTTTCTCGTCCGAACAGTCGCTCTTCAGATGAATGGCCTCAGACTCATGACCGCAGACATTGATGGACCACCGTGAGTCACCAGTGAACAGTGTAGCCTCCCTGGAGCTCTGGGAGACCAAGGGTCAGACACGAGGCCGGTCGCTTTGACGTTTGTACGAACATGAATTTCAACTGAAGAACAAGATCTTTGTTGATGAGATCTAATGTTTCTTAAAAAGGGTTTTTCAGACAGTAATTCTCATTATTAGTCATATTTTTAATCATTTTCTTGGCACGTTTTGTTACAAACACAGTTTGTTGATTGAATGATTTGAAGCTTTTGAATTCAGAGCCATATGAAATATTTCACTGATCACAGAGCCAATGGCTACACTTAAAATAGATAACTGAAGGTTTTGAACCAACAGCAAGTGATAAAAAACTTGTTTCTTTTGTTATTTCCATATTTTAAAAAAAAAAGCTCATTCAGATTTTTCACTCTTCTCTTCTAAAGGACGACGACGACCATCACAAAAAAATGTAGTAATATTTCAAAGTAGACTCTTAGAGAAATATATTTCTGCTCCGACGTGTATTTGTCGTTGACATTTGTACGATGCTAAGGATCAATAAATGAGGGCGACGGGTCTCTTGAAGGCAAAGATCTTTTCCCACAGAATATCGTTACATTTCGAAGAAGACTTTTGAAGAAATTAACTATTAAATCATCATGTTTTCAAACATCTCAGTCATATTGTCCCAGATGACGCTAAAGCTGACATTAAGTAAGTAATTTGTATTTATATAGAACTTTTCCAGACCAGGGTCACAAAGCGCTTAAACAATATTCAATAAAGTATATATTTTAAAGGTCAAGATAAAACTGATAACACAACAGGAGTTCCAGAAAATCAAGGAAAAGCCTGAACAAATAAAAACGTCTTAAGATGTTTCTTGAAGGAGTCAGTAGATCATCAAACACAGAGATGGTTCCAAAGCTTAGGAGCAACAGTCTGGAAGGATTCCTCTCCTCTGGTCTGGAAGTTCAGGAACCATCAGTAGATTCTGATCCACAGACCTCAGAGCCCGAGCTGGGGTGTAAGTCTGGATCAGATCACTGATGGAAGGTCTGACCATGAATAGATCTGAAAGTAAGAAGCAGAATTTTAAAATGATCCTGAAAGAAACTGGCAGCCAGTGAAGAGTTTGAAGGAGAAATGTGAGTTCTTCTACTAGAGCAGCCAGTGAAGAGTTTGAAGGAGAAATGTGAGTTCTTCTACTAGAGCAGCCAGTGAAGAGTTTGAAGGAGAAATGTGAGTTCTTCTACTAGAGCGGCTCAGAATTCTGGCTGCAGAGTTTAGTATGAACTGCAGGCGAGACACATCCTTCTGGTTTAGACATGAAAAAGCACGTCAGACATTTGAATCTGAATCATTTTCTCAGCCTCAACCATTTCCTTATTTTCAGTGACATTTAGGTTTTCCTATATTTTAACGCACCAGGTGATGAAAGAAGAACCGATGCAACAACATACTCACATTTCTCAACCATTATGTCCTTCCCTGGTCCTTAAGCTCAGCTCACCACTTGCTCCTCGAGTCTCAAAGACCAAAGTTGGAATGTTCTCTCACTGCATGTCAGAAACGCTCCATCACAGCTAGTTTTTTTTAACCAAACTCAAAACACACTTTGGGTTATTGGCTTGACTCCTTTAAGAAACACCTTAAGACGTTTCTATTTGTTCAGGCTTTTCCTTGAATTTCTCGAACTCCTGTGTTGTTCTCAGTATTATCTTGATCTTTAAAGTATGTACTTTTTTGAGTATTGTTTTGATTGTCTAAGCGCTTTGTGACCCTGGTCTCGAAAAGCACTATATAAATAAATATTACTTACTTACTTACTTCTATCCAAGCACCAGCCGATTGAATGTTCCTTCATTACCTTCGTTTAAGACTCTCGTGGTTCTACATGTTCTTTGCTGTGATTTATTATTGTTCTTAAGGTTTTATCCACTTCTGAGCAGCGACCAGATGAAGTGTCTTCATCGCTTCATAAATAAAACAGGTTGTACGTGAACTCCTTGTCAATGTTTGCACGAAAAGAGATTTAACGGAAAAGTTTCAAAGAAATGTACGACTTCTGGAGGATGCAGTGCTCTTGAAATAGACATCTGGGCTTGACTTAAAGTTTTGTTATGAAAGGTCAACGTGCTCTTAATAAATGTGTTGAGAATAAAAGACGATGTTTGACATTTGACAAGAATCAAACGTCAAACATCATCATCTTCCTTCTGCACTTTCATTTTCAAGAACTTTAACCCTTGAACGTGGCCGAGGTAAGAAAGACACTTGATCGCCTGAGAACAAGACACACAAGAAACATCGACACTGGGTGAAAGACCTGGTTCTTCCTCGAGATCTTTCTCGACCGAGTTGGTGTCACTCGCCTGGACTATTGTAACAGTTTATTTAGTGTCTAAACCAGAAGGATGTGTCTCGCCTGCAGTTCATACTAAACTCTGCAGCCAGAATTCTGAGCCGCTCTAGTAGAAGAACTCACATTTCTCCTTCAAACTCTTCACTGGCTGCCAGTTTCTTTCAGGATCATTTTAAAATTCTGGTTCTTACTTTCAGATCTATTCATGGTCAGACCTTCCATCAGTGATCTGATCCAGACTTACACCCCAGCTCGGGCTCTGAGGTCTGTGGATCAGAATCTACTGATGGTTCCTGAACTTCTGGACCAGAGGAGAGAAATCCTTCCAGACTGTTGCTCCTAAGCTTTGGAACCATCTCTGTGTTTGATGATCTACTGACTCCTTCAAGAAACATCTGTGTGTTTGATGATCTACTGACTCCTTCAAGAAACATCTGTGTGTTTGATGATCTACTGACTCCTTCAAGAAACATCTGTGTGTTTGATGATCTACTGACTCCTTCAAGAAACATCTGTGTTTGATGATCTACTGACTCCTTCAAGAAACATCTGTGTGTTTGATGATCTACTGACTCCTTCAAGAAACATCTGTGTTTGATGATCTACTGACTCCTTCAAGAAACATCTGTGTTTGATGATCTACTGACTCCTTCAAGAAACATCTGTGTGTTTGATGATCTACTGACTCCTTCAAGAAACATCTGTGTTTGATGATCTACTGACTCCTTCAAGAAACATCTGTGTTTGATGATCTACTGACTCCTTCAAGAACCATCTCTGTGTTTGATGATCTACTGACTCCTTCAAGAAACATCTCTGTGTTTGATGATCTACTGACTCCTTCAAGAAACATCTGTGTTTGATGATCTACTGACTCCTTCAAGAAACATCTGTGTTTGATGATCTACTGACTCCTTCAAGAAACATCTGTGTGTTTGATGATCTACTGACTCCTTCAAGAAACATCTGTGTTTGATGATCTACTGACTCCTTCAAGAAACATCTGTGTTTGATGATCTACTGACTCCTTCAAGAACCATCTCTGTGTTTGATGATCTACTGACTCCTTCAAGAAACATCTCTGTGTTTGATGATCTACTGACTCCTTCAAGAAACATCTGTGTTTGATGATCTACTGACTCCTTCAAGAAACATCTGTGTTTGATGATCTACTGACTCCTTCAAGAAACATCTGTGTTTGATGATCTACTGACTCCATCAAGAACCATCTCTGTGTTTGATGATCTACTGACTCCTTTAAGAAACATCTGTGTTTGATGATCTACTGACTCCTTCAAGAAACATCTGTGTTTGATGATCTACTGACTCCTTCAAGAAACATCTGTGTTTGATGATCTACTGACTCCTTCAAGAAACATCTCTGTGTTTGATGATCTACTGACTCCTTCAAGAAACATCTGTGTTTGATGATCTACTGACTCCTTCAAGAAACATCTCTGTGTTTGATGATCTACTGACTCCTTCAAGAAACATCTCTGTGTTTGATGATCTACTGACTCCTTCAAGAAACATCTGTGTGTTTGATGATCTACTGACTCCTTCAAGAAACATCTGTGTGTTTGATGATCTACTGACTCCTTCAAGAAACATCTGTGTTTGATGATCTACTGACTCCTTCAAGAAACATCTGTGTTTGATGATCTACTGACTCCTTCAAGAAACATCTGTGTTTTTGATGATCTACTGACTCCTTCAAGAAACATCTGTGTGTTTGATGATCTACTGACTCCTTCAAGAAACATCTGTGTTTGATGATCTACTGACTCCTTCAAGAAACATCTGTGTTTGATGATCTACTGACTCCTTCAAGAAACATCTGTGTTTGATGATCTACTGACTCCTTCAAGAAACATCTGTGTTTGATGATCTACTGACTCCTTCAAGAAACATCTGAAGACATTTTTATTTGTTCAGGCTTTTCCTTGATTTTCTGGAACTCCTGTGTTGTTCTCAGTATTATCTTGATCTTTAAAGTATATATTTTATTGAGTATTGTTTTGATTGTTTAAGCGCTTTGTGACCCTGGTCTGGAAAAAGTTCTATATAAATACAAATTACTTACTTACTTACTATCTCATAAAAATATTAATATTATTATTAGTATTAATAGTGTTATTAGTGTCATTAGTTTTATTGTTGGTATATTTGTGTTGTTATCATTTTTTTTTTGTTTAACTGATATTAGTATTTTTGTATATAACTCAGATATTTCCACCAAGTTAGGTATGAAACCATTTAAAAGAGGAATAAACAAACGGTTGTTTAAACAAAATAGACATAATATACCAAAAATACTTTTCCTTAATTTTTGTGTGATTTTATTACATGTTATATTAGAAATTTCAGGTTTTAAATTGATGAAATTAAATGACAAGAGAGTGAAAGGAAAAATATGAACGTGTTGAAAAATGCTTCCTTTTGCATCTGAGTAAATAAACTTGATTTATGTAAAATAAACTGAAACCTGGAAGCCGAGCAGAAACAGAGGAACCAGTGCAGCCTGACATTGAGTGAAGAAACCAATCTTATGTCGATCTTGACGAAGAACGATAAACACTATGACCAACAATCATGTCAAAGCCTTTAAAGCAAAGATTGTTACGGATGTGAAGATGTGGAAACTCCATGAAAATCCGATGATCCCTGTGTTATGTGAGGAAACATCTCTGATCCTTCGTTCAGGAGCTGCTTCTTTTATGTCGCATTTTTGCCAGACATGGAATCACTTTAGATCACAGGGTTCTGAAAGGGTTGGTCTGAAACCACCCCCCTGCAAAGAAGAGTCTTTTTTTTAAACGAAGTACCCGGAGCTAATCTGATTATTTTCAAACGTTAAACAAACACACTTTGCTCTCGTTAAGAGGTCTCTGATCCTCCAGTCCTGACCTTTGTGGCCTAAAAAAGCAATAAATCCTCCCAAAAACACTATTGGAATCTTATGTTTTTGAGGTTTCTACATTCCAAAGCCTCCTCGACGAGCGAAGTGGTTAAAAACCAAGAGATGCTTTGATTCTATCACCGAACAATTCTACCTGACAGAATCTCAAGGCCAAACCGGATTCATCCTGATGTCACGAGATCAACTCTGTCAACTGATTTGGCGAAGGTTTCCAACCATGTGTCCTTCTCTGACAGGAAATCCTTTCTCTCTCCAGATCTGGTTGTTCTGAACCAGCAAACGAGTAAAGTGGTCGTCAACCCGACTCTGAGTTATTCACTGATTTTTCTCCATGAGTTATTTCCGTTATACGTTAGCGTTGTAGCTTTACTCTCTGGATCTCTGCCTCGAACGTACTGAAGAATGTTTTTGAAAAAAAAGATACGTCAGGGCGTACATTCCTAAGAAACCATGAACAGGAGAGATTTTATATCGTATTGAACCGACAGCAGTTTCACAGCGATGTCTTATCAACGCCAGTGTTTCCAGATACATGGTCAGTGGAGACGAACAGCCCTAGTTTAGATACAAACACTTTTTTCTCACACACCTGCTGCTCGTCACCTTCAGCTACTTTGAATTTCCTGGAATTATTTTGCCAGCTTAGGTTGACTTTTCTTTTATATTCTTATTCATTCTAATCGTCTGATATTAGCCAGAGTAGCTGGAGAACCTCGGACCGGGCTCTGGAAAGCTGAGCTCCAGTGACTACGATTCCTGTGCTGTGTCTCAAATCACATACTTGTGTACTCAAAGTTAGTATTTTTAGTGCGTAAGTGCGTCTCAATTCTTAGTATGTAAATGTAGTGCTGCATACACACTAAATTGTCACTAAAACACACACAAAACTGAGTATGGATCGATGGACACTTTTTACACTAAACGACTCCATATTAGTGACGTTGTAAACAGAAGTTACATCATATATATATATATATATATATATATATATATATGATACCAGCTTAAATATCATCGTGAATATTTCGATTCTCATATTTTTTCTTTATTTCTTCTTCCAAACTTGCAAAACGTGCTGCCAGCAGGTGTCGCTAGTGTTCCTACAGCTGGTTGAAATCATCCTTAAATAGTAGTAGAAGAAGAAGCTGTCGTGTCATTTCCTGTTAGTGTGTAGCAGCAGAGTTTGATTTGAGACATACTATCTGTGGAGGATTAGTTACTAGTTAGTACGTACACTATCCTGATGATACTAACTTCTAGTATACTAAGAGAAGTATGTTTGAGACATACTATCTGTGGAGGATTAGTTACTAGTTAGTACGTACACTATCCTGATGATACTAACTTCTAGTATACTAAGAGAAGTATGTTTGAGACATACTATCTGCGGAGGATTAGTTACTAGTTAGTACGTACACTATCCTGATGATACTAACTTCTAGTATACTAAGAGAAGTATGTTTGAGACATACTATCTGTGGAGGATTAGTTACTAGTTAGTATGTACACTATCCTGATGATACTAACTTCTAGTATACTAAGAGAAGTATGTTTGAGACATACTATCTGTGGAGGATTAGTTACTAGTTAGTACGTACACTATCCTGATGATACTAACTTCTAGTATACTAAGAGAAGTATGTTTGAGACATACTATCTGTGGAGGATTAGTTAGTACGTACACTATCCTGATGATACTAACTTCTAGTATACTAAGAGAAGTATGTTTGAGACATACTATCTGTGGAGGATTAGTTACTAGTTAGTACGTACACTATCCTGATGATACTAACTTCTAGTATACTAAGAGAAGTATGTTTGAGACATACTATCTGTGGAGGATTAGTTACTAGTTAGTACGTACACTATCCTGATGATACTAACTTCTAGTACACTAAGAGAAGTATGTTTGAGACATACTATCTGTGGAGGATTAGTTACTAGTTAGTACGTACACTATCCTGATGATACTAACTTCTAGTACACTAAGAGAAGTATGTTTGAGACATACTATCTGTGGAGGATTAGTTACTAGTTAGTACGTACACTATCCTGATGATACTAACTTCTAGTATACTAAGAGAAGTATGTTTGAGACATACTATCTGTGGAGGATTAGTTACTAGTTAGTACGTACACTATCCTGATGATACTAACTTCTAGTATACTAAGAGAAGTATGTTTGAGACATACTATCTGTGGAGGATTAGTTACTAGTTAGTACGTACACTATCCTGATGATACTAACTTCTAGTATACTAAGAGAAGTATGTTTGAGACATACTATCTGTGGAGGATTAGTTACTAGTTAGTACGTACACTATCCTGATGATACTAACTTCTAGTATACTAAGAGAAGTATGTTTGAGACATACTATCTGTGGAGGATTAGTTACTAGTTAGTACGTACACTATCCTGATGATACTAACTTCTAGTATACTAAGAGAAGTATGTTTGAGACATACTATCTGTGGAGGATTAGTTACTAGTTAGTACGTACACTATCCTGATGCATACTAACTTCTAGTATACTAAGAGAAGTATGTTTGAGACATACTATCTGTGGAGGATTAGTTACTAGTTAGTACGTACACTATCCTGATGCATACTAACTTCTAGTATACTAAGAGAAGTATGTTTGAGACATACTATCTGTGGAGGATTAGTTACTAGTTAGTACGTACACTATCCTGATGCATACTAACTTCTAGTGTACTAAGAGAAGTATGTTTGAGACATACTATCTGTGGAGGATTAGTTACTAGTTAGTACGTACACTATCCTGATGCATACTAACTTCTAGTATACTAAGAGAAGTATGTTTGAGACATACTATCTGTGGAGGATTAGTTACTAGTTAGTACGTACACTATCCTGATGCATACTAACTTCTAGTATACTAAGAGAAGTATGTTTGAGACATACTATCTGTGGAGGATTAGTTACTAGTTAGTACGTACACTATCCTGATGCATACTAACTTCTAGTATACTAAGAGAAGTATGTTTGAGACGTACTATCTGTGGAGGATTAGTTACTAGTTAGTACGTACACTATCCTGATGCATACTAACTTCTAGTGTACTAAGAGAAGTATATTTGAGACGTACTATCTGTGGAGGATTAGTTACTAGTTAGTACGTACACTATCCTGATGCATACTAACTTCTAGTATACTAAGAGAAGTATGTTTGAGACATACTATCTGTGGAGGATTAGTTACTAGTTAGTACGTACACTATCCTGATGCATACTAACTTCTAGTATACTAAGAGAAGTATGTTTGAGACATACTATCTGTGGAGGATTAGTTACTAGTTAGTACGTACACTATCCTGATGATACTAACTTCTAGTATACTAAGAGAAGTATGTTTGAGACATACTATCTGTGGAGGATTAGTTACTAGTTAGTACGTACACTATCCTGATGATACTAACTTCTAGTATACTAAGAGAAGTATGTTTGAGACATACTATCTGTGGAGGATTAGTTACTAGTTAGTACGTACACTATCCTGATGATACTAACTTCTAGTATACTAAGAGAAGTATGTTTGAGACATACTATCTGTGGAGGATTAGTTACTAGTTAGTACGTACACTATCCTGATGATACTAACTTCTAGTATACTAAGAGAAGTATGTTTGAGACATACTATCTGTGGAGGATTAGTTACTAGTTAGTACGTACACTATCCTGATGATACTAACTTCTAGTATACTAAGAGAAGTATGTTTGAGACATACTATCTGTGGAGGATTAGTTACTAGTTAGTACGTACACTATCCTGATGATACTAACTTCTAGTATACTAAGAGAAGTATGTTTGAGACATACTATCTGTGGAGGATTAGTTACTAGTTAGTACGTACACTATCCTGATGATACTAACTTCTAGTATACTAAGAGAAGTATGTTTGAGACATACTATCTGTGGAGGATTAGTTACTAGTTAGTACGTACACTATCCTGATGCATACTAACTTCTAGTATACTAAGAGAAGTATGTGATTTGAGACATACTATCTGTGGAGGATTAGTTACTAGTTAGTACGTACACTATCCTGATGATACTAACTTCTAGTATACTAAGAGAAGTATGTTTGAGACATACTATCTGTGGAGGATTAGTTACTAGTTAGTACGTACACTATCCTGATGATACTAACTTCTAGTATTCTAAGAGAAGTATGTTTGAGACATACTATCTGTGGAGGATTAGTTACTAGTTAGTACGTACACTATCCTGATGATACTAACTTCTAGTATACTAAGAGAAGTATGTTTGAGACATACTATCTGTGGAGGATTAGTTACTAGTTAGTACGTACACTATCCTGATGATACTAACTTCTAGTATACTAAGAGAAGTATGTTTGAGACATACTATCTGTGGAGGATTAGTTACTAGTTAGTACGTACACTATCCTGATGATACTAACTTCTAGTATACTAAGAGAAGTATGTTTGAGACATACTATCTGTGGAGGATTAGTTACTAGTTAGTACGTACACTATCCTGATGATACTAACTTCTAGTATACTAAGAGAAGTATGTTTGAGACATACTATCTGTGGAGGATTAGTTACTAGTTAGTACGTACACTATCCTGATGCATACTAACTTCTAGTATACTAAGAGAAGTATGTTTGAGACATACTATCTGTGGAGGATTAGTTACTAGTTAGTACGTACACTATCCTGATGCATACTAACTTCTAGTATACTAAGAGAAGTATGTTTGAGACATACTATCTGTGGAGGATTAGTTACTAGTTAGTACGTACACTATCCTGATGCATACTAACTTCTAGTGTACTAAGAGAAGTATGTTTGAGACATACTATCTGTGGAGGATTAGTTACTAGTTAGTACGTACACTATCCTGATGCATACTAACTTCTAGTATACTAAGAGAAGTATGTTTGAGACATACTATCTGTGGAGGATTAGTTACTAGTTAGTACGTACACTATCCTGATGCATACTAACTTCTAGTGTACTAAGAGAAGTATGTTTGAGACATACTATCTGTGGAGGATTAGTTACTAGTTAGTACGTACACTATCCTGATGCATACTAACTTCTAGTGTACTAAGAGAAGTATATTTGAGACATACTATCTGTGGAGGATTAGTTACTAGTTAGTACGTACACTATCCTGATGATACTAACTTCTAGTATACTAAGAGAAGTATGTTTGAGACATACTATCTGTGGAGGATTAGTTACTAGTTAGTACGTACACTATCCTGATGATACTAACTTCTAGTAAACTAAGAGAAGTATGTTTGAGACATACTATCTGTGGAGGATTAGTTACTAGTTAGTACGTACACTATCCTGATGATACTAACTTCTAGTATACTAAGAGAAGTATGTTTGAGACATACTATCTGTGGAGGATTAGTTACTAGTTAGTACGTACACTATCCTGATGATACTAACTTCTAGTATACTAAGAGAAGTATGTTTGAGACATACTATCTGTGGAGGATTAGTTACTAGTTAGTACGTACACTATCCTGATGATACTAACTTCTAGTATACTAAGAGAAGTATGTTTGAGACATACTATCTGTGGAGGATTAGTTACTAGTTAGTACGTACACTATCCTGATGATACTAACTTCTAGTATACTAAGAGAAGTATGTTTGAGACATACTATCTGTGGAGGATTAGTTACTAGTTAGTACGTACACTATCCTGATGATACTAACTTCTAGTATACTAAGAGAAGTATGTTTGAGACATACTATCTGTGGAGGATTAGTTACTAGTTAGTACGTACACTATCCTGATGATACTAACTTCTAGTATACTAAGAGAAGTATGTTTGAGACATACTATCTGTGGAGGATTAGTTACTAGTTAGTACGTACACTATCCTGATGATACTAACTTCTAGTATACTAAGAGAAGTATGTTTGAGACATACTATCTGTGGAGGATTAGTTACTAGTTAGTACGTACACTATCCTGATGATACTAACTTCTAGTATACTAAGAGAAGTATGTTTGAGACATACTATCTGTGGAGGATTAGTTACTAGTTAGTACGTACACTATCCTGATGATACTAACTTCTAGTATACTAAGAGAAGTATGTTTGAGACATACTATCTGTGGAGGATTAGTTACTAGTTAGTACGTACACTATCCTGATGATACTAACTTCTAGTATACTAAGAGAAGTATGTTTGAGACATACTATCTGTGGAGGATTAGTTACTAGTTAGTACGTACACTATCCTGATGATACTAACTTCTAGTATACTAAGAGAAGTATGTTTGAGACATACTATCTGTGGAGGATTAGTTACTAGTTAGTACGTACACTATCCTGATGATACTAACTTCTAGTATACTAAGAGAAGTATGTTTGAGACATACTATCTGTGGAGGATTAGTTACTAGTTAGTACGTACACTATCCTGATGATACTAACTTCTAGTATACTAAGAGAAGTATGTTTGAGACATACTATCTGTGGAGGATTAGTTACTAGTTAGTACGTACACTATCCTGATGATACTAACTTCTAGTATACTAAGAGAAGTATGTTTGAGACATACTATCTGTGGAGGATTAGTTACTAGTTAGTACGTACACTATCCTGATGATACTAACTTCTAGTATACTAAGAGAAGTATGTTTGAGACATACTATCTGTGGAGGATTAGTTACTAGTTAGTACGTACACTATCCTGATGATACTAACTTCTAGTATACTAAGAGAAGTATGTTTGAGACATACTATCTGTGGAGGATTAGTTACTAGTTAGTACGTACACTATCCTGATGATACTAACTTCTAGTATACTAAGAGAAGTATGTTTGAGACACAGCTCATCAGCTCATCAGCTCATCAGCTCATCCAAGAACTCAAAGAAAGAGACGCAGCAGATGCTGGTGTTCAGATAAACAAGTGGTAGAAAAACAGCTTCTGTGTCGGCGTCTGTCGCTGCAGGATCGTGTCTCTAAGAGTCTCTAAGTCTCCTGTGGTCTGTAACTGACACCAGAGCCGAGGGTCAGCAGAGACCAGTTCAAGATAACAATAATTCAACAACATTGTAAAAAAAGCGACACCGACGGCAACATTTGGCAAACGAGTCGATGACCGTCCTGTCCGTCCCAGAATCCTTAGCGTCGGGAAAACTTCCATGAAATCTTGAAAAGAAGCTTAAGCTGTATATGTTCGTATCTCCTTAAGTGTTGATTCCAACATGTAACGGATCCTCAGCACACGGATTAGAACACGCAGACCTCGACCCCGAGAGGCCGAACTATGAAACAAAATCAATTTCAAAAAGTTAACAATTCAATAGAAACCAAATCACGAGTGAGAGGACGAACTTGGAATTAGATTCAAGCATCAATGCTGTGATTCAGCTTTTGTTAAAAATATATCCGAGTTCAACTCGTGTCCGTCGCACACTCGACTCAAAGTCTTTTTTTCATCTTTACAAAACCTAATGGTCACAAATATCAGCACTCGGTTAAAGATGGACAGATGTCAACAGACAACTTAGTTCACTTGATTCTTGTCCTTCAGAAAGATTCCTTGAGTCTGATTATATTTTGCTCCTCATCTTCGGACCATTTAGTCACAGCTTTAAGCTTTAAGTTTATTTCTTCTTCACTGGAAATCGACAAAACCTTCATCCAGTTCACGGATGTCTTTTTGAAATGAGACAAAATCAAACATTTCGAAGAATGACCTCATTTTTATTTCTTATCTCAGCCCTAATGTTCAGCTGAATCTCAGTGTGTCGAAGAACTACACTTCCCAGAATGCACCAGCAGCAGCAAACCAGCTGAAATGTTTTATTTACTTTGATTGTGTTTGAAATGTTTCTGAGTTCAAATGTATGTTTAACTGCCGTAAATATTAGTGAAGGAACACATTGCAGCGTTTATTATATTGATTTTGTGATTAATGGGTTTTGCTAAAATAACATTTAATTTGAGTTTAGTGCTTGTTAATTAATTTAAAATATTTGATTAAGATTTTTAAATTAATTTAAAATATTCGCATGTTTAAATTAATTTAAAATTTTTAATTTTTTTTAATGAATTCCAACTGTTTGAATGTTCAAGTTAATTTAAAATGAATTTAGAATGTTTAATTTAAATGGATAATTAAAATGTTTTTGTTTATCTGTCTTTATATTTTTACAACCTAATAACTGAGTATAATAAAAGTGCTTCAGTGAAACATTTGAGTCGTCCTTGTGTCCTTTGGAACGTGAACAAGAGGTGGACTTGACACCTAATGTTGTCATGTACCTTTTATTCAATCTCAGTATCACAAGATTGTTCTGAATCTCTCTCCACCCGCCTCGGCCGGGTCACCAGAATTCCATCTTTCTGTAGGAGCCATAGAGAGGATCCTGAGCGGCTGGTGTGAGGTGGCAGCTGCTGCGCCTCGGGCTGGAAGAAGGTGAGGCGACTGGTGAGGACAGAAGAGACTATCGCAGTAAAGCGCTGCTCGTCCCGAGCCAGGAATATTGTCAAAAACACCCGCCCATCATGACCTGTTTTCCCTGCTGCCCTCTGGGAAGAGGTTCTGTAGCTTCCGAGACAGAACCACCAGAGTCTAAAACAGCTTTTTCCCGCAGAAAATCAGACGCTGAACTGGAACTGAAGTGATGTTGTGTTGAAGTTCACTGCCAAAGCATATTGTTGTTTTATTCCAGCCATAGGTTGAAACTGTTTTTAACTTATCTTTAGCGAGCTTTTAATGGTTGCAACAAACGGTTTCTAAATTATTTAAAAACTGCTTCTTGCATCTGTTTCAGTAGAAGCAGTAGAGAGTATTTAAGTCTTTGCTCTTCATAACTTGTCGGAGCCAGTAATGCAAACGAAGGTTCGTTCTGCGAACACTGTGACTCCAGAATGACAATAAAGTCTAAGTCTGAATTAGAAGTAAAGCTAAGATACGGTTGTTACCGAGACCAGTTTTGAACTTTCTTTTTAGGAGAACCTTAAGATCGAGCCACAGAAGTTTCGTAAGAAGCTCTTAGTGGGAGCTGTCCAGCACGTTGGTTCTGAAACGGAACCAAACGATGCGAGTCAAATAGATCTTTATCAGAGTCTTGACTTGACCTTGATATAGAGTAGAAGGTTGAGCCTCTCAGTTCAACTACATCAGTTTTCTTGATGATTTTATGCGTAGTGTCGATAATTTGGTTCAATTATTGGATTGTTTTCCTCGTCAGCCACTTAAGAATGTTTGAATGACGGAGGCGGGATTTTTGCATTTGGTCTCTCCAGGGAAGTGTTGCGTGATCAGCTTCTACAAGGAAATATTAAAAAGGTCTGTGATTTCTGTCTGACTCGTCACACACGTCATTATTCACATGAAGTACTTTAGTTCATAGATGCAGATGTGTGTGGAGAGGGTGAGCAGCACCAAGTTCCTGGTGCACATCTCTGAAGATCTGTCCTGGAGCCACAATACAGCATCACCAGCGCCTGTCCTTCCTCCTGAGGAGAGCAAGATCTCCTCCACCCATGATGCTCACCTTCTCCAGAGACACCATCGAGAGCCTCCTGTCGAGCTGTATCACCGTGTGGTTCCTGCACCGTGTCCTGACGCAAGAAGCTGCAGCTCATCTTGAGAGCAGCTGATCATTTGTGTCTCTCCTCCTGGACATTTATAACAGCATCACCAGCATCAGGATCACTGGTGACTCCACTCATCGTCCCACAGCGTCTTCAGCTGCTGCCGACAGTCTTCAGAACCAGCAGTTAAAGTTCTTCACCAGGAAGGAGACTCGACTCCCTCTCTGTCCTACCATCACTCTCACCTCTTTTATCTGTGCATTAACTTTGTTTTTGGTTTATATTCTGTGTATTAGTTGATTATTTAAGTTTGTTGATTATTTATTTAATTTTGTTGGTTATTTTTATTTATTTTCTTAAATGTAGGTCAGTAGCTAGGAAGAACTTTATTGATAGTTTTGAAATAGTTTTTTTTTTTCATTTAGCCACAGCAATACAGCAATTATTCATAAGATATAAATAAAAATAAAATAAGAACAAGAACAAAGAGAAATAAAGAGAAAGAACAAGATGATACAATCTGAGTCTAAAGATAAATAACATAGATCAAAGAAAAAGAACAAAGACAAAGCATACAAAGATTAACATAGAATAGAATGTCTTACTTAATGTCTGTTTAAGTCTGTAATTGTTTTAAGTGTTAAATGTCTGTTGTTTGGTATGTTTTGCATTGTGGGTCAGAGAGAAACACAATTTAATTTATGCTGTATGTCTTGATACGTGTATATTTGACTTGACTTGAAATCTTACGACGATTAAATCAATAATAAAAGCAAAAGAATTCTATTTAGCATCATTTTATTATTTGTAAAAGGATACTGTGAACATCGGTTGCTAAGTTACGAGTGAATCAATCAATCTTACATTTCCTTGTTAGTGAAAGATCTTCTTAAGATAAAAACGACTCTTACTCAAGTGCTTCTTAAACAATGAAACCCTTTTCATTTAACTTGTGTATATATTTTTAAATTAAATTTGTATTCTAATTTTATTCTAACTATTCATTGTTTTTCCACTGTGTTATTTTTCAATATAGTTTTTTTCAAATTGGAAATAAATATCTGGAAGCTGGACATACTTCCTCTATTATCAAGTAATCTTGTGATTGGGATGGATTTAAGGAAATAGATCAGTGACAGTATTTTTTTTTAAATTATTTAACAATTTGTTAATTGAGTTGATGGTTTAGTGGCACCAGATAAAACCTAAAAAGTACCAAACTATTTGAACAATCATGCGACTCATGGCGCGAGAATTCAAATACTGTCCAGACAGTTTGTCGACTTTGATCCGTTGTCTGATCTCAAGAACTTTACCCGACATTTCACGTTCGATCTGTGTTTTCGGACATCAAAGTATTTGAGCAGGACTCTGACGCTCGGATCAACTCATAGATGTTTGACAAACTCTGTGTCCACGAGCTTCTAGCGCTCAGTGGGTGAAAAGGCTCACGTTTGATCTTCTCGAGTCCTGAGGTCAAGGACGTCCTTGACCTTTTGTACCATCAGTGATATATGAGCCGATCTCTGGGTCGACACCGTCGCACACAGAAGGAACCAAAACAGCTCTCCAGGTATTGTCTGGTATTTTCAGCCTTTCAATCTTGAAATTATTAATTTAAATTCTTTAACAAAAAAACAGCTCAATGCATAAAAATGTGAAATGTTAAATTCAATGATGATCTGACGACTCTTACCTACTTCTATGTAGTTAACGACCACATTGTTCAACTTTATTCAGCAAATAGATTTATTAATAACGTGTTTCTGATCCATGTTCTGTAGTTTAACGCCACATGATTAATATAGAAACAAATATTTGGCCTCAAACCGACTCTAACCATGACGAGGCTCCGGCTGTGAATCGTTCAAAGACAAGGAATCCCTTAAAAAACTTGTGATATATTGACTTGATGTTGATTTTGAAAGTCGACTCGAAAGCAGTCCAATATAGGACTATACAACTAAGAGTGTCTTAGCTCGGATGGCAGAGGGGAGGCTCACAGTCTGAGAGGTTGCAGGTTCAATCCCAGCTCCAGATTGTGTCCCTGAGTCTGAAGACACTTGTTCCACTGATGGCAGAGCTGGCACACTGCATTGCAGCCTACTCCCATCAGCTTTTGAAATAGTGGAATCCATGACTGTTAAAGAACCTTGTGACCCTGGTCTAGAAAGGCACTATACAAATAGATATTACTATTGTTGTCAAATACTACTGAGCTAGTACATTGTGGCTACACACAGGACTGCAGAGTGACTTCCTGTCACATCTGGAGATAAACCTGGAGCACAATGGAGAAACACTGATGAACGCTGAGACAGCATCTTTTTTCTTATAGAACAAGTCGGCCTCAAACAACGCCCACAGCTGGTGAAAGAAATGGTGCATATTTGTCAGAGAATTGGTCAGTGGCATTCTGAAGCTTAGATATTTTGCAAAAGTAACATTTATTGTCTGCGATAAACCATCATTGAGTTCCTTCATTTATTCAAAGATGCGGGTTTTCTGTTCCCATTGACGTCCAAACACAAAGAAAACTT
Organism: Callionymus lyra; assembly: GCF_982586985.1. Lineage (NCBI taxonomy): Eukaryota > Metazoa > Chordata > Actinopteri > Syngnathiformes > Callionymidae > Callionymus > Callionymus lyra. The sequence goes on along the minus strand of NC_141825.1, from coordinate 27,776,345 downwards.
TACATTCAGGAAATGGCGTTTGACGCCCATAAAAAGAACAGAAAATCCAGAAATAAATATTGCTGATGAGGTTTGAATGAACTCTAGCTACTAAAAATGTGAATTTAAAATGAAGATTCATGAGAAAATATCATAGAAGTGCAACAAGACAATGCAAACCTCTTATATAAACACAGCCGTGCAATATAACTTCAATAATTCCTCAATAGTTTTGGCTGAAGAAGATGAATCCCTCGATCAGGGTCTTAAGAGCTTTAGTATTGGATCTACTTGTGTGGGAACATGCATATGTTTAAGTACAACTCCTACCAGGCATACACGATATATAGTTGTGTAATTGTGAGTACTAGAGTCATATCCACACATATTCCCTGCACACATGTGCTCGATCCGTTCTGTAGATGGGAATCTCAACCCAAGTTGGAAGGAGAGACCAGACGCCCGAGGACGTCCCATTGGTCGTCCCATCCTGGGATCTTTCAGCGGGAGATTGGATACATATGTCGCATTCTGCAGCTGGCAATAGGAATGATACCAGCGGCGCCGGATGCAAATATTTATAGAAAGTTATTATGGAAAAAAAGAATTGAAACATTATTTCTGAAGCACATTCACGCTGTGCCAGTGAGCGGTTGATGTTCTGTTGGGTTCTTGAAATGCGACTTCGTGATGGTTCAAGTGGATTCACAGGAAGAGCATCCGGGTCTCAGGTAGAATTTCATAGGATGTTGTTTTATTTCCATCTTCATCAGAACATTAGGCCACTGGTCAGACTTGTTTATGGCAGGTTCTGTCCGTCTTGTCTAGTTGGATCTGAGGTCCTTCCACTGTCTTTGACCTCCTGCCTGGTTACTGTGGTAAGTTAGGTTAGGTTAGGTTAGGTTAGGTTAGGTTAGGGTAGGTTAGGTTAGGTTAGGTTAGGTTAGGTTAGGTTAGGTTAGGTTAGGTTAGGTAGAACTTTATTGATCCCTCAGGTCCATTATCAAAGAACATCCACCCGAACAGAACATTTGAAATTTTGAAGTCTGAAATCAGACCAAATGGTGATTAAAACAAAAGTAAAATAGACTAAGATAATTGTATATATTTTTTAAATATTTAAATACATATTAATAATTAGAAAATGAATAAACCTGAATAAGGCAAAAATATTTAAGTTATTTATTACTCACTTAAAAAAATAGTGAAGGCCTAGAATTTTTTTTTTTTTTTACTTTGATTGGTATTTTATCATTTATTTTGTGTTTGTTGTCTTGGCTTTAGTGTAAAGTAGTGTTTTTAACTGAAATGCTTGGTACATAAATGTATGTAATGTCATATATTGCTTAATCTTCTATAAAAAAACAAACTTTGAGTAAAAAAATAAAAATCCACAATGCAAAATATGTCATTTATAACTCCAAAGCCATAAAATGTATGTATTGAATATATATATTTATTTATAAAGTGCTATGGGATAAAGAGAACATCGACCGAACCGTCTAACATCCTTTGACCCTCACGCCTCCAGGAAGTCCAACAAGTTGTCCCTCAGAGTCTAGTTGACGCTGTACAGGGCACAACAAATCACATCCCATAATACGCGTCTTGTAGCTGCGATACATCGTCAAGGAAATCCACAGCTGGCTGGTGATGGATGAAACACTTTAGTGACTGAATTCATGGAGTCTTGTTTACTGAAATAACGACTCTTTACTTGAGTCATTTAGTTCATGATAATAACGGTAGCTCTTGATTTTAGCCAGTTAGTGGCATCGTTTGTTATCTTGTGTGTTTGGGTTTGTTGGAGACGAGGGTCTCGTGAAAGATTCGTAAAGAACTGTTGAACAATGAACAAGAACGACGTGAAGACTCACCAGAAGAACTTTTTAGTTTTTTTTACTTGTGATGAACAGGACTTTTCAGAAGCTCAAACAAGTCGACGACCAAACCTTCAGAACTGAACGCCGTAATGACTTCCGGGTCGTTTCATGAAGACCTCTTTAGGTTCTGCCTACAACAAGCTAAGACACCAGCATCGAAGAAGAAAAGGCTGCGTTCAACTCAGTTCACAAACATCACAGACATCACGTATTTCTAACTTGTTTCCGTCTGAATGCAATCGACTGTGTCGTGGAAAACAAGATTACAGAAGGATTAAAATGAAAAGAATGAATCTTCACATCAAACTGTGATGACTCGTTCAAGGTCAAGCAGATGCGGAACCATCTGATTGGCTTTTTTTTTTTTAAAACTAATGTACAAGCTGTTGAGCCAGCAGTGGGTTGACAATATTTCATCTTTTATTGCCCTGTCAAGGAAGCATGTGTAAGTAATAAAAGGAGTGATCACTTGCTTCCATTTAGGGATCAAATAAAGGCTTTCCTGTGAGCGGCTCCGAGTCATGGCCCCGCAGTAATGCGTTTGCAGTGACTATTACTGGTTAACCCGATTTAAACGAGTGCAGATGACTCATCCAGGTCAACGGCCAGCACAACAGTTTCTTTAGAGATAAACCAAAACCCTTTTGCAGTTTACTACCAAGAGTTGGTTTTACAGGCACTGGTATGCATGAGTCTGATCTATTAGCTCAACTTAAAAGCTGGATCTTATGCAGACCTCAGTGTTTGATTCATTAATGGTTCGTTCAAAGCGTCTCCTTGAGTCTGTTCATCGGTAAAATTCCATAGATTAGCCACAGAGTGAGGAAAAGTATGGGTTTATACTCCTGAACTTACGGCAATAATGATCGATGTAATGGTTCTTTCTATGGGACTCTTCTTGTAAATTGAAGAGTCCCATTGACTTTTCTTATCAATAATCAAGGGTCTTAAGTGATAAATCATCCAAAAGTTGAGCTTATTTTCTACTCGCCCTCATGTCGACTAAGGCCCAAGATTACTTAGAGAATCTGTTCCTTTTTCAGAGTTATAGGCAAAAATGTTTGTTCATGTTTAATGTAGTTACTGGAGCTCAGTTGTCTTAAAAACATCCATCTTGTATTGAAGACTTGACAAGGAATTGTTGAGGGCGAGTAAAAAATGAGTGAAGTTTGAGTTTTGGGTGAACTTGTGAGGTCAGGGAATGAAGCGGAACCTAAATGCAGAGTGGAATCAGAAATCAACTCGCAAAGTAATTATTCTACACACATTAATAATAAGAGTAGTTTACAACAAAATAAAGAGTCCCACAAACGTCAGTGTCCATATCAGAGTCCAACTTAAAGCGAACCACAAACCTGGCGGAGGACAAACTAAGGAAGACTGGAAAACAAAGAGGTCAAACAGAAAACAGAAACAGAAAAAACTCACGCTAATAAACACAGTAAAAGGCACAGGAACTAGGTGAAATAAGAACAACAAAACAGACAGTTGAATACATTAAGCTCACTTAGACGAGGCAGGGCCTCGAGGGTAAACCAGTAGCGAAGCAGTTAGAGGGCAGAGCACCAAATGACATAGAACAGGAAGTGTGTCAAAATAAATCACATGAAAGAACTCACCCTTTAAGTCCATTTTGATCCTCAGGTTTCTAAACTCTCCCTAAGAGATAGAAGCTAGTTCACCTGGAGGAAGCTCAGTTTAGAAACGCTCACTCAGCGATTCAGATTAGCTTTTTAAGTTTGTTTGGCATCTCAAGTTTCCTCTCACGTGAGAAATGTTCAACTGATTGAGTTTTTTACTTGACCTGTAAATAAAGAAAGAGAAAATTGTTTGGGTCACGAACCCGAACGCCAAACAGTCGCAGACAATATTTTACATTTTAACTAAAATGTTATCTAAATATCTGATAAACCAGTATTTTTACTCTCAGTTAAGAAGTGAAGCATTCCTTCCTACTGTGAAGTTATTTGATATGGTTCAAAGGAAGCTCACTTGAAATGGGAGGATATTTATATATATTTATATACGTATTCTACTGGATATTGAGATTATCTTCATTTTTGTGTAGTCTTTGGAAAGGCCACAATGTAAAAAACGTTGTCACATACATAACCCCAGCGTTAATGGTGTCCATCTGACATGTCATTGCTCGGACTAAAGTAAGCTAACGTCAAACCAAACACATTCAAACACAGTCTTGTTTGTGTGACTGACTTCTTTTCAATCATAGATGCTTTACAACCTCATACGCTTGAAGTTGTTTTAAAACGATGACTGACGTAGTTAGGAATACAAACATTACCAGTGTATCCTTGTATGCGCAGGAGTTTGGTTCAATCCTGTAAATCATTCGGCAAATTACAGAAAACATGTCAGCAATGTATTTTACTTTGATTGGTATTTTATCTTTGTAATTTGTGTTTGTTGTCTTGGCTTTAGTGTAAAGTAGTGTTTTTAACTGCAGTGCTTGGTACAGAAATGTATGTAATGTGATAAATCTTCTATAAAAAAACTAACTTGAGTAAAATAATAATAATCCACAATGGAAAATATGTCATTTATCACTATTTATTCATTACTAATTTAGAAAAGGTTGAAGACATGAGATTAAATAGATCAAAGATAACGTGAAGGAGGCTGATTTCCTTCTACTGAAGAAGAATGGCAGCCCAAAAATGTATGTATTGAATATATATTTATTTATATAGTGCTATGGGATAAAGAGAGTGACGGCGAGAGAAAAGTCATCAATCCTATCACATTTACTGGCTCATGCCCAGAACAACAGTCCAGACTCCATGGGTAGCGACAGAGTAATCTGACTCCGACATCAAAAAGAAACGGTGCCAGGAAGAGAAGATCAGTGAACTCCATATATCCCCTCATGCATCAGGACTAAAAATAAATTAACCACATTTATCTCTGCATAGAATTGATGAAAACTGATTTACCAGTGAAATACTCTGAAGTAAAACACCATCTATTAACGTGAGCTTTATATGCTCCAGGTTCGGACAGATCCTAGAAACCAAAACCTCAGATGGTTTAGTCTTCTATTCGACCTCAGTACTTCAAATCTTTAGTCTGGCTAACAGACCACTTACAATAGCTCATAAAGCTTGTAATAAGATGATATAATAATAATAATAATGATACAATGTATTAACGAGAGCCTTTCAGGACTTACACGGCACTCAAAAATAACAGAGAAACAATAAAATGACTTAATACAATAAACATTTTGAGCACAAATCAGCTCGATTAAATTAGGAAAATGGCCACGGAAATGAACGGAGGTGTCAGAGTGTTCCAGACTTCCAGCCGAGAGACTGAAGGCTCTGCTCCCTGTGGTTCTGAGGCCCGGTTGGAAGAGGAGGAACAGAAAGAGCGAGTTAGAGAAGGGCAAGGTCGGTCTTGAAGGTGTACAGGAGGAATTTGTAGGTGATCAGTGGGAGGTGAAAATATTTAGTCCAGGTCAAAGATGAACCCCAAACTCTTGACCTGAGGGTACTGGGAAATTGGGGAGCCGTCGATAGTGAGGCAGCACTAAACCTTAGATTGGGTGAAGTCGGTTCCAGTTAAGGTTTTTTTTTCGTAGTTTCATTAAAGGACATTTGAAATCGAGCAGGATTTTATTGCGGAGAAGACAAGTGTTGAGTCGGGGGTCGAGTCAGTGTGGAATTGAGTTGGCACGAAAGGTAAAGCTAGGTGATGACAATGAGGGACCCCTGGACAGACCCTTGGGGCAGACCTGCAGTGACTAGGCAGGGGTCGGATTTGTAAGTGTTAAGCTGTACTGGGAGGGGTCAGTGAGGTAAGAGCCGAACCATCTCAAGGAGGTGTTGGAGATGCCTAGAGAGGAGGAGAGTCTATGGAGGAGACCTCGGTGTGAGATGGTGTTGAATGCATTGGTCAAGCGGACGTGGATGAGGATGGATCGTGAACCAGAGCCAGATGCTATGAGGAGGTCATTTGTGAGTTTGTGATATGAGGGGGGAAGAGACTTGACCAATGTTGAGGATAATGGGTCAAGCTGGCATGTGGTGGACTGTGGAGGTATCAGGGGAAGTTGAAGGTGGCCTCCTCCAGCCTCTCTTTAAATGGGTTCACTCTTACCTTACAAATCCAACCCCTCCCTAGTGACTGCAAACCTGGGGTCCCTTGGAAATGTAATCATTGACGAACAACATCATGCATTGCAGGTTTTTAATAAAGTCGTTTTTTTGTTATAATGGACCAGAGTCCAGGTGCCTGTCTGGACACAATGAGAGAGGAAGTGTTACCGTAGTGTTTGTTTTGCTGGTTGTTTGGTGTGGTTGGTATTCAGCGAGCAGATTGGATTCTTGTGAGAGCGTTGCAACACATTGACAGGCCTGCCATGTTGACTATCGTTTTGAGGGATTTTCCATAAAATGACTGCCTCGTTGAAGAATGTTGGGGTAAAGGTTGACAAGGAAATTATGTAGTTTTTGCAGCCAAAAGAATAATCATATTAGCTAGAATCCATGCTTTTATTAATCCACTTGATGGGTGAGTTGAGCCTTTATTGTGATGCATTTCTACTTTACATTTTCTTTGATTTATTGTATTCCCAACTAAATGTTTTGCTGTGTGTCTGTTGCTTCTTCCTGATCTGCGATTGATTCTTCATATAGAAAGTTGCTTCGATGCCTCTGCAGCTGTTTCTATTCTTTGCCAAAGTGTGAGGTTCTCCACGTGAACAAGGCTGGATGTAAAGTCAGTTTGATGTCATTAGCATAAGGGATATTTGAGAACCTGACGACTATAACATTATCTTAAGGGTTTTGTAAATATTATGGTAGAGAGAGATGTTGATATTTGTACTGTAACCCAAGCCAGAGGAGAAACCAAATATGCTGCATGTTTAAAGAAGCGTATGGTTTTTAAAGCATGAGAGACTCAACCCTTGCACTCCTGGAAGCCTCCCTGGTGAGAGATTGTATTTCTTTGTTGTCCTTGCAAGACCTGGTGTTCTTCTACAAGGAGTGGAGTATGTAAGTTTGTTTGGCACTTTCTGCTCTCAAACCATACCTGCTGATTCCCATTATATCATCAGAAAGATCAAGTAAGTAAGTAAGTAAGTAAGTAAGTAATATTTATTTATATAGCGCTTTTCGAGACCAGGGTCACAAAGCGCTTAAACAATCAAAACAATACTCAAAAAGGTACATACTTTAAAGATCAAGATAATACTGAGAACAACACAGGAGTTCGAGAAATTCAAGGAAAAGCCTGAACAAATAGAAACCCCATATTTAACCCAAAGGGCCACCTGGTAAAGAGCATGGTCACCTTCTGTCCAGACCCCGAGTGATGTGAAGCCACTGCAGATGTGTGTCGATGCGGAGACAGAGGACTCAGTTGCAGACTGGGCTTTAGTGAACAATAAAAGTCTTTCATTAAGTGGTCGTGTTTCTTGATGTGGGGTGAGGTCCAGGTGACTCTAGGGTGTGCAGCGGTGCAGGTGGTGGCGACAGGAAGATTGTCCTGAGTTGAGTGAAGGCAAGACATTACTGGCTGGGCAGGCAGGCAGGCCAGTGGTAACCTCGATGATGATGATTGGTTAATTGTTTGACGAATGCTGGGCAGGTTCTTGTACTCCGTCTATGATTGTCGGCAGGTGGTGTCGATGATGAGGTCTGGACTCCCGGGTTGGGAGGAAGAGTTTTGACAAGATGATCCAGAGCTCAGTGGCCTGTCTGGTCCTGAATATGCTTATGGAGCTACACTGGCTATCCATGGCTGCCCGCCTTAAACTGCTAGCTTACATCTGCTCCTACCAGCTGAAATTCTCTGGAAAACCTCAGACCACATCACCAACAAGGCGAAGCAGTGTCGTCCGGTGGTCCCAACCTTGCACCAGACAAACCAGACCCTTTTATGTACGTCCTACGCTGGTGAAAGACCAGCGAGTGCCTCCTGTCTTCACTGTCTTAGAGAAGCTCTTGAAGACCCAGCTCTTCAGGATCACATCCTATCCTGGAACATAGGTTCCCACTCTTCAGTCTTTGATTGAAATTTCTCTTAAGTCACTTCACAGCGTCTGTTAAATGCATGAAGGTCAACAATAGTAAGTCGTTGGTCAAATCCTTGTGTGGACCTTTTTACTGAATCACTTCTTTTTTGCTTGGGCTTCATGTTGGGAACATGTCAGGATATCTGATGAACGGTTAAAAATAACATAACGAGATTATGGTCTGTAATGTGTATTTCCTGATTAATTTATGAATGAGATCAAGTTAATGAATGAATTAATGAGCAAGATTTAATTTAAAAAATGCCAACGCTGACGGACTTCCTGGGAGGAATTTGTTCAGGCTCGCATTCAACAAACTTAATTTGAAAGCAGAAATGTTTCGCTTGGTTTGTTGTAGAAAGAATGTTCTTTAGAATCTAGAACAAAGATTCCATAAGAACTTATCCTCACCAGAAGAGAACTGCATTTCAAATCCTGTGTGTTTCCTGCACAGAAACCTGACCTCACTCTTTGTGGCGCTTGGTTTCCTCCTGTGGCTTCACACTCGGCTGCGCACTCACTCACTGGTGTTGACGCTGCAGGAATCCTCAGCTCGCCAAACGACAAACCAGCACAACCCACGAGATATTCTGTCCAAGAACCGGTTCGCTGATGAGGCTCTTGCACTCAGTGTGAGCGATTATTGAGCAGATAGATGAGTCATCACTTAAATGAATTAAATGTTTTTCAAAATGGGAAAGATGGTGCAGATTATTTAGGAGGTTTCTCTCAAACCCTTTGCATTTGAAGAATCTATATAGTTCAACTCGTGAGCCATATCTCTCTGGCATCACAATAGAAGAGCAGAATGACCAGAAGATGAGTATTAAAGGTCATTTTCTTGTTCAATAAAATATCTTCAGACAGAGAGGCCAAAGAAGGAAGTCACATGAAATATATATCCAAATATAAAAGTGTTCTTTGAACCTACATATCAATATTGTGGTTTCCTAACATGATATGTTTGATATCATTCTGATCCGTAGAAAGAGCTGGAAAGTTATGATAAGTTAGCATTTGATGTGAGCCTCAGATCGTTCTTTAACGTCAAATAAAATAAGTTTCAAAGTCAGTTCGGAGGAGGAGGGAGAGACAAAAGGACGGAGGGGTGGACCATCATCTTCAATGATCCTCCTCATCCTCCTCACCTCATCCTCACCTCATCCTCGTCATCATCACGACGTAAGAAACTGTAACGTTGTCACTCTTGCATTGATCGATGTGTTGGGATTTTTCTAATTGATCAGAGGCAGCAAGATTATCTTAAAATAAGTCGTAAAGCTTTCCCAGAAGTTGACAATTATCAAAGCCTTCAAGTCTGTTTCTTCCTGAGTAATTAATATGGTTCCTTCCATGATATCAAAGCATCATCATTCCATTCCATTGTTCAACTGTTCTGCCTTTTCTCTTGGTTTCTTTCAATAATTCCTATAAAAAGTTCGGTTGCCTTTACGATTTTTCATATTTTTGTATAATCAATTTAAGAGCCTCTCACTCAGTAAAGAACATTATTCACGACAAGTATTGACTTCAGTTAATGAGATTGATTGAACACGTGTTTCATAATTAATTAATAAGGCCAATTTATTAATTATTATCCACATAAATGTAATAGTTTCCTTTGGACTAAGACTCAAAGGTGGTGTCTCTTTTCTTCAGGTAATTTTTACCTAGAGGCAAAATCTCCCATAACTTAAAGTAAGTAAACCTTTTTATTAGGCTATAATCCACTGCAGAGGCTTAAAATAGAAGGTCTACTATCCTTCCTCCGGAACCGCAGGTGATGTAGGTCAGGAATACTGTCAAGGCTGACCCAGGAAACAGTTTAGATTTACGTGTTTTGGTTCACCTAGAACCTCCCTTTCACCCCCAGAAGAGCCTGCGGCACTTTCCGCACCAGATAATAGGTTTGCAGTTTCAGCGCCGCTCTGTTGACAGTTATATCATAGTCATATATAGTTTATATATGCTAGACATGTGTACCGACGATGATGTTGACTTTACCTGTCATGCTGTGACCATCTTAGAATTCAAGTTTCAATAAGTTTTCACGTCTATTTGCCAAAGAAAGATCATTTGTTTCTGAGATCCTGTTGGAATTCACTCTAATGCTGTAAAATTCTTTTGGCAGATCGCTGTCCTTTTGGACGTCATGCATGCAAATCTAATAACGCTAAGATGTTGGAATGACGAATAAATCACAATGATTGATGGGATCAACTACTTTTTGTTCGGAATCAATGGAATTAAAGTCAATAACATTGTCACGGGTTCAACACATGCCAGGCAAATGAAAGGAATGTGTGTTTGAGATGTTTTTTTGGGAATCTCAAAATCCTGTGACCAGCACTGATGTAACGTACGTTGATGGTGAAGATGGTATCAGGAGCGGAGCTTTGAGGATTGCGCCTGGAAGGCATCTCAATGAGGTGTCACAACTGTCTATTATGGAATTTAATATAATTGACCGTTACAAGTGAGTTTACAACCCTTCGTATCCCGTCATCCATCTCTCCGCCCTCTCGAAGGAAGTGTTAAGTGTATTTATGACGGAGGGCTTAAGCTGTCAGCTCTGATTCATCATGGAATATTTACACAATCATCTAAGGCAGCTTATAGATAAATCATTTCATCCTGGTTTCAACCTCGAACCTGACTCAAAATATATCTCATCTGCTGTTAAACTGCTCTTCCAGTTGTAATCTTCTCACACACATGTGCAATAAACCAAAGCAAAAGCTCTTGTGAACTGAAAATATTAAAGCTCACGTATGAAGGTCTATAGGTCTTTATCACATCCAGATTTCTATAGAAGGTGCTGAGAATTACTCTGGCGAGGTTTCACAGGCTCTCGCATGACAATGTGTTTCTATATTGGATGACGACTTTTTATTATTTATCTGCGAGTCGGGGGAGACGTTTTTTGCGACTCATCAGTGTGACCTTATGTATCTCTTTCACCTGAAGGCACCAGAGAAAGGTCTCCTGCCGTTCTGAGGGCCACACCACGGAGTGATGAAGGTGTCTTCACAGGTGGGGTTTCACACAAGGGTGGTCCGATCGTGCGCTCGCTCATATGGATAAGGCATATTGGAAACTGCAGAAACTAGTTCCAGATGCTTTCCCGGCCTTCGATAGACCGAGTGAGAGTTCAGAGACTATGGTGACGGAATCAGACATTAAAATGATATCAAGCCTTCCTTGTTCGAAGAGATATTTCATTGGTTTCATCAGCCTTGGAACGGCATAAATGATGGGTCACGATAGTGTATCGTTTTGCAATATGTTTAACAGGAATCCGTGTGTTCAAGGGCCCGAGGTGCTACATAACAAGTACAATAACAAGTAGAGAGAACTTAAAAAACTAAAGTCAATACAGTATAAAGTTGTTTGGTAAATTTAAAAATATCAAATATCTCTAAAACGCAACGATTCCTCATGTACTAACATATACATATAGACTATAAACACATACTTAATAATGTATTAGTAAGTAATTTACTTATAGCTGTACTTATCTATAAAGTATATTAACAAATCATTAATATTCAGTTATTCTTTTATAACTTGTTAACTAGCAGTTTATTCCTTCTCTGTTAACTACCTATACATTGCATTACAAATAATATATAAAGTCATTAATAACTCATCAATTAACAGTAAACTAATGAGTTATAAACTAGTTATAACCGGGTAGTTATTGTAAAGTGGCACAAACTCTGTATCTAGTCATATATGGGCCAAAATGAAAATCGTAAAAAAAGTAACATTTGACACTTGAAAGGCCTTGAAATACATCAGCATTAGACATTTAGAAGTAGATCTTTTAACATGTCAGATATTAAACCAAAGGTTATCAAAGGGTTTTCTTTAGATGTTTCGGTAATGAAACCATATAATTACGTGATCCGTATTAAGGTTCTCATTATGGATTCCTTTTTAACCACGGGACCAAAAGATGTGAATCATTACGTTGTCTTTGTTGTGACTTCAATTAAAAAAGTAAATGTGATTTTACTCTATTAGATTAAAAGAATGTCTGCCATTCTACTACATGTTTTAATGATACGTCTGCATGGATGACAGATGGAGATTAATTCTTTTATCTTTCTGCTTGAGAAGAAACATCTGAACGCCTCTGGATCCATGAAAAGACATGAATACGGTATTTTTAAACAATCCTCTTCCAGCTGCTTTACTTGGAATACGATCGTAGAAATGTCTGGCAGCACCTCAGAGAGTTGGAATCGTGGATAAATAATCATCTATAGTCACTTCAGTGACCCTGGTGATATGAGGCCTATCGTCACTGTCACGTTGTAAATTAGTGTCAAATTTGGCATAAATGGATCTATTTTAGTTGAAGTCCGTGTTGGTTAAGATGACAGATTAGGAAAGTTATTTTGAAAAAGTCCAGTGAGTAACTTCAACACAGATGTGTGTGAATCACTTGGTTCATTTCTTTGCTTGGAACAATTGAGGTTGACCTCAACTATTCGCTGACCCTCAGGAACTCGCCATGACTACTGTTTTCTTGTCACAACCTCAGACTCAAACAGTTTGTTGATTTTACCGAAGGATATAATGATTTGTCGTAAACACTTTGTTTCCTGTTTGTTGTCACAATAAGAGGAAGTGATGTCGGTGTAGATGTTTGCCCGCCGCGGTGCAGACATGATGGATGACGGTCCACCTGGAGTGCTTACTTTGAAAGCATATTGATGTCATGCAGCCAAACAACAACAAGGGTCGATTCAAGGTAAGTTAAGATAAAGTCGTCCAGAGAAATAACAGGGGCTGGATATTATATATCATCGGGGGCCTCTTTACATAGCAGGACTTCTGTGATGGATGGTCAAAACAAAAGACAGATGAAATGATAAAGAACCCCCCAAAGAAGTGAAACAACTTTAGTCTATGGTATAGAAAATAGATGTAAGAAAGTGTAACGTTCATACTTTCATGCCAAAGGAAAACTTCCATCACTTGTGAGAGCACATGTGCAGATGGTTGACTTTCCTTCTGGCCCCCCACAGCTAGGAAATGGATTTTGCTTCATTAGAAAAAATACCTAAACACTCGTGTCTCACAAATCAAACACACAAAGAGGAAAAACAATCAGGCTTCAGTGAAGTCGGCCTCATTAGAGAACATTGATCCTCACGACTGTAAATCATCCCAACATCTCCTACATATTAGGTGTTTTGCAGTTGCACTAAATGAAATCTGGTCGGTTCTCAGCTCGCCCTCAATACCTACAGTGAGATAGTCAAAGAAATAACAGACGATCCTTTCGCTGCTTCAGAAGAAAACCATCTCTTGGCAGCAGAGGATGGTCACATGCTTTCATTGTTTATGTTCTGGGTAACCTGGAAGATGAAGACACGATTCTAAAATTGATTCAGTTAAGATTTGATACACATGAGAGCCGATCAGGAAGGTCACTAGTTTGCTCCTACAGGACCTAGAAACAAACTTCCAACCTCCTTGCTTTGAGTCAACTACTGCACCAACCCTTGTTAAATATACCATATAATCAGTTAAGATTAGACTCTTTAGATTCTTCAGGGGGGGGTCATCTGCCTCACTACTGCTTTCTTACAATGAACAAAAGGTCCTGGAATCCTATAAATGTACCTTCTATAGGGTTTAAATGTCATTAAAACTAGCCTGACCCCATAGAGTTTCCTCCCCTCAAAACCTTCACCGACAGGTAACGCAACTTTGTGTTCATCAAAATTGAACATATTTGAATGTTCATGGGGGTCTTATGCCCCCTTTTCTTGACCCTTAAGGCCTGGACACACCACAGGGATGGTCAGGTGTCTGACGCCGGCATCGTCAGCCCTTGGTCTTCTTGTCGTGGAAGAAAGACGTCGCAGACACTGACTAGGACCGACCAGGACCAACTAGGACCGACTAGGACCGACTAGGACAGACTAGGACCGACTAGGACCGACAAGGACCAACTAGAACCGACTAGGACCGACTAGGACCGACTAGGACCGACAAGGACCAACTAGGACCAACTAGGACCGACTAGGACCGACAAGGACCAACTAGGACCGACTAGGACTGACTATGACCGACGAGGACCAACTAGGACCGACTAGGACCGACTAGGACCGACTAGGACCAACTAGGACCGACTAGGACCGACTAGGACCGACGAGGACCAACTAGGACCGACTAGGACCGACTAGGACCGACTAGGACCGACTAGGACCGACTATGACCGACTAGGACCAACCAGGACCGACTAGGACTGACTAGGACCGACTAGGACGCCGACTCCAGACAGGGGGAAACACACCACAGGGACCCGGACCACAGGAAATGCCCGACGGCAGCAGACGCCCGATAATCGGTCCGGTGTGTCAAAGTGCAAACAATTGCAATTCCATTCTGGAAATGATCCATGTCTTACCTGTATAGGCTTTAAAATGAATGGAAATGATCTAAAAGGCTAAGTAGGTAAAACATATGGTTTACATTTCTATCATAACTTTAATTAATTCTGCCTCATTTTATTTCGACCTGATCATGTTGCCCTCGTCCCTCCAACCTTTACGCAGAAGTTCAAACAAGATGCATCTGTTCATCTCACTCCAGATGTTGTGATCATTTCCACTCACAGGATATGATTCAAACCTTTTTAAGAAATACTATATACTTTAAGAAATGCCTCCAGGGTGTGAAAACTTAATGAGAAAGATTTTTGGTTCATATATGAGACTCAAGATACTTTCAGTCGCTTCTATTGACGCCGTTTGATCTTCACAAGTCGTCCATAGCTGGTGAGCGAAAGTAATCCTCTGAGGTCTGCAGGAAAGACCTCACAGAGGTTTCACATCTTTAAGAGCAGACACATGAGAGACCACACTGATTTAAACCTTCACCCCAGCAAGCATTTTGTCTTTTGACCTTCTGATTATATACATTTTTATTTATTATACATTTTAATTTTAGTTAATTTTATTAATTATATGCTTTATTCACATGTTGCTATTGTCTTCTTTTAAAAACCCTTGTTTTATCAAATAATTAATAATGATTATCCCCAATTCAAATTTCAATAAAAATAAGAAAAATGATATGTATTTATAGATTTGAAGAATTTAGTAATCTTTTTCAACTTAGTTTCTGACCTCCTGCAGCAGTCACAGTATGTCATCTTATCTCTCTCTGAATTACACCAAGACCGTTTCTGTCCCTTTTATTTAAGCTATATCAAAGATAAGTCAAGCTTATCAACATCATTCTAACTAAAATTATATATTGTAGCTCAAAATTCAATTCAGTGTGTTATCATAAAGTTATCTCAAGACACTTTACAGTTGAAGTAAGACTATAGTGGAGAACAGATCCAGCAATTCAATTAAATGAGGTTTAAAAACATAATAAGAATGGTTGGGACAGGTCATAATGCAGATCAATTTGGTTCAGACAGGTGTATGACATATAAGTAAGTAAGTAGTTATATTTATAGAGCGCTTTTCCAGACCAGGGTCACAAAGCGCTTAAACAATCGAAACAATACTTAATAAGATATATACTTAAAAGATCAAGATAATACTGAGACAAACACAAGAGTCTCAAAAAAACAAGGAAAAGCTCAAATCAAAGTGTCTTGAGATGTTTCTTGAAGGAGTCAGTAGATCATCAAACACAGATGTTTCTTGAAGGAGTCAGTAGATCATCAAACACAGATGTTTCTTGAAGGAGTCAGTAGATCATCAAACATAGATGTTTCTTGAAGGAGTCAGTAGATCATCAAACACAGATGTTTCTTGAAGGAGTCAGTAGATCATCAAACACAGATGTTTCTTGAAGGAGTCAGTAGATCATCAAACACAGATGTTTCTTGAAGGAGTCAGTAGATCATCAAACATAGATGTTTCTTGAAGGAGTCAGTAGATCATCAAACATAGATGTTTCTTGAAGGAGTCAGTAGATCATCAAACACAAAGATGGTTCCAAACCGTGTGCGTGGAACCATCAGTAGATTCTGATCCAAAGACCTCAGAGCCCGAGCTGGGGTGTAACCCTGGTATGGTTAGGTTCCCTATATTCTCAGGTCTCTATGACTGTTTCTGGCTCCAGCCCTCTGTCCTCTGACTCACCACCTGACCTGTCAACCTGTTCCTCCAGCCTATAAAAGATCTGTCTCTCTCTCGTTCACCTCACAGACCTTCTGACTGCACTCTTAATCTGATACCTGGTTCTTCTCTTCCATCTAGTCCGATGTTTATCATTTATAGGATTATATAAACAGTTCTCTTGCCGCTGGACTCATCCTTCCTTCCTCATCTTAGCAGCTTTGTTCTTTGTAGATAAGAAAGACAGATCCCTGCGCCCACGCATCGAGTATAGAGGTCTTAATGACATCACTGTTAAAAACCCTCTTCCCCTCATCGAACCTACTCTTGAATCGCTCAATCAGGCCACTATCTTTTCCAAACTTGACCTTCGCAATACCTACCACCTAGTGCGAGTCCGGGAAGGGGACGAGTGGAAGACTCATTCAAGACACCACTAGGCCACTTTGAGGACCTGGTAATGCCTTTCGACATTACCAACGCGCCTGCTGTTTTTCAGTCTCTTACTAATGATGTTCTCAGACATATGATTGACAACTTTGTGTAAGTATATCTTGATGACAAACTCATTTTTTCTAGAACACAGAAACCATGTTCGTATGGTGCTGGAAAGACTGTTGGAGAACAAATGGTACCGTAAGGCTGAAAAGTGTGAGTTCGACAAAGACAGTGAGTTTTGGGGGTTTTATCCTTATCCTTGGCAAGGTTGGAGGGTTCTGAGGTCGCGTTCGTCATCGTCACTGACCACAAGAACATGACGTTCAGGATCAAGTTTAAATTTCTGGTTGTTACTTTCAGATCTATTCATGGTCAGACCTTCCATCAGTGATCTGATCCAGACTTACACCCCAGCTCGGGCTCTGAGGTCTGTGGATCAGAATCTACTGATGGTTCCTGAACTTCCGGACCAGAGGAGAGAAATCCTTCCAGACTGTTGCTCCTAAGCTTTGGAACCATCTCTGTGTTTGATGATCTACTGACTCCTTCAAGAAACATCTGTGTTTGATGATCTACTGACTCCTTCAAGAAACATCTGTGTTTGATGATCTACTGACTCCTTCAAGAAACATCTGTGTTTGATGATCTACTGACTCCTTCAAGAAACATCTGTGTTTGATGATCTACTGACTCCTTCAAGAAACATGTGTGTTTGATGATCTACTGACTCCTTCAAGAAACATCTGTGTTTGATGATCTACTGACTCCTTCAAGAAACATCTGTGTTTGATGATCTACTGACTCCTTCAAGAAACATCTGTGTTTGATGATCTACTGACTCCTTCAAGAAACATCTGTGTTTGATGATCTACTGACTCCTTCAAGAAACATCTGTGTTTGATGATCTACTGACTCCTTCAAGAAACATCTGTGTTTGATGATCTACTGACTCCTTCAAGAAACATCTGTGTTTGATGATCTACTGACTCCTTCAAGAAACATCTGTGTTTGATGATCTACTGACTCCTTCAAGAAACATCTGTGTTTGATGATCTACTGACTCCTTCAAGAAACATCTGTGTTTGATGATCTACTGACTCCTTCAAGAAACATCTGTGTTTGATGATCTACTGACTCCTTTAAGAAACATCTGTGTTTGATGATCTACTGACTCTTTCAAGAAACATCTGTGTTTGATGATCTACTGACTCCTTCAAGAAACATCTTAAGACGTTTTTATTTGTTCAGGCTTTTCCTTGATTTTCTGGAACTCCTGTTGTGTTATCAGTTTTATCTTGATCTTTAAAGTATATACTTTATTGAATATTGTTTTGATTGTTTAAGCGCTTTGTGACCCTGGTCTACAAAAGCGCTATATAATTAAAAATTACTTACTAACTTACTTACCATAGAGAATCATGGAGACCATGAGAATAGCAGAAGGTACTCTAGCCCAGGATCTTAGTCTTCTTCTAGTTAATGGAAGGATTATGCCGTGAGAGCCAAAGAAGACCCATTACAGTAGGAAAGGAAGAAGCTGGAAGAACCAGAAAATAAATAATTTCTGTGTGATTGCCTTAAATGGTCAGTGATAGTGAGATAGTGTGGTGTGAGACAGTGGGGAGAGAACTACCATCAATACAACACAATGATCCTGGTGAATCTAAACTTATCAGGGGAATTGAAAGAGATTCAGCAAATCTAGCATCAAAAAAATTGTCGTCGGCTCCAGAATCAATGAGTCTTGACGGTGTTGGTTTGATTATTGAAGCTGAGTGTTGAGGAAACAATTGTTTCACGAGGGAGAGCGTCTGACATGGTCCTCACCAGAGGTCGAGCCGCAGGACGGATGTGAGGACCCTTGGGTTGAGTGAAGCTGACGGACACGCATCAA
Source organism: Callionymus lyra (assembly GCF_982586985.1). Classification (NCBI taxonomy): domain Eukaryota; kingdom Metazoa; phylum Chordata; class Actinopteri; order Syngnathiformes; family Callionymidae; genus Callionymus; species Callionymus lyra. The sequence continues at coordinate 27,758,015 of NC_141825.1, read as the reverse complement.
GTGAATAAACACAAACCCTTAAAGACCGGGAGGATCAGAAAGAACGACAGGAGTAAACTGAGGAGAAACCACAGGTGGAGACAACGGTTCACTCCGGGGAGTCTGAGAAGACAGACGCTCTTCTCTTCTCGTAAGCGGTTGTCTATGCGGATATCAAAAGTAATAAGATCCTCAAGAATTTGAGGCTCGTCGCGAGTAGCCAGTTGATCCTGCACAACACCCGACCAACTCTTTACAAAGACTGTCTTGAGAGACGCCTCTTTACAGCCGCTTTCACTGGCGAGAACCCGGAAATCTACTGGAACCTTGTCTTACATCAAGTAGTCCTCGAGAAGAGCATGAAGTGCTTTAAACAAGGGCATCAAACGCGAAACATTTCAGCAGTGAAACAGCTAAAAGAGTTCAGTGCAGCTGACTTAGATTCAGACGCAGCCCATTCAGCAGCTTTACCTCGGAGCAAATTCGGTCGAGGAAAGGGAACTGGCTGCAGGTCAAACACTCAATTACACTGTAAAACAAACGTAGAACATTTACTCAAATCCCCTGCATAACATGCGGGAGGGGGTACACTAGGCTCTCGGAGAGACACAAATGAATCCTGACCACCAGCTGCATCAGAGTCTTCTCACGGCCTGGAACAGGAAGTTAACTGTTCAATTTTAGCAGTCAATGTCTGAAGCTGTTCAAAAAAGACTTCTTGGCCAGGTTAGAAACCTGTGAAGCCTGGTGAGAAACCTGTGAAGCCTGGTTAGAAACCTGTGAAGCCTGGTTAGAAACCTGTGAAGCCTGGTTAGAAACCTGTGAAGCCTGGTTAGAAACCTGTGAAGCCTGGTTAGAAATCTGTGAAGCCTGGTTAGAAACCTGTGAAGCCTGGTTAGAAACCTGTGAAGCCTGGTTAGAAGCCTGTGAAGCCTGGTTAGAAACCTGTGAAGCCTGGTTAGAAATCTGTGAAGCCTGGTTAGAAACCTGTGAAGCCTGGTTAGAAATCTGTGAAGCCTGGTTAGAAACCTGTGAAGCCTGGTTAGAAGCCTGTGAAGCCTGGTTAGAAACCTGTGAAGCCTGGTTAGAAACCTGTGAAGCCTGGTTAGAAACCTGTGAAGCCTGGTTAGAAACCTGTGAAGCCTGGTTAGAAACCTGTGAAGCCTGGTTAGAAACCTGTGAAGCCTGGTTAGAAGCCTGTGAAGCCTGGTTAGAAACCTGTGAAGCCTGGTTAGAAACCTGTGAAGCCTGGTTAGAAACCTGTGAAGCCTGGTTAGAAACCTGTGAAGCCTGGTTAGAAACCTGTGAAGCCTGGTTAGAAACCTGTGAAGCCTGGTTAGAAACCTGTGAAGCCTGGTGAGAAATCTGTGAAGCCTGGTGAGAAACCTGTGAAGCCTGGTTAGAAACCTGTGAAGCCTGGTTAGAAATCTGTGAAGCCTGGTGAGAAACCTGTGAAGCCTGGTTAGAAACCTGTGAAGCCTGGTTAGAAACCTGTGAAGCCTGGTTAGAAGCCTGTGAAGCCTGGTTAGAAACCTGTGAAGCCTGGTTAGAAGCCTGTGAAGCCTGGTGAGAAATCTGTGAAGCCTGGTGAGAAACCTGTGAAGCCTGGTTAGAAACCTGTGAAGCCTGGTTAGAAATCTGTGAAGCCTGGTTAGAAACCTGTGAAGCCTGGTTAGAAACCTGTGAAGCCTGGTTAGAAATCTGTGAAGCCTGGTTAGAAACCTGTGAAGCCTGGTTAGAAACCTGTGAAGCCTGGTTAGAAGCCTGTGAAGCCTGGTTAGAAACCTGTGAAGCCTGGTTAGAAATCTGTGAAGCCTGGTTAGAAACCTGTGAAGCCTGGTTAGAAATCTGTGAAGCCTGGTTAGAAACCTGTGAAGCCTGGTTAGAAGCCTGTGAAGCCTGGTTAGAAACCTGTGAAGCCTGGTTAGAAACCTGTGAAGCCTGGTTAGAAACCTGTGAAGCCTGGTTAGAAACCTGTGAAGCCTGGTTAGAAACCTGTGAAGCCTGGTTAGAAACCTGTGAAGCCTGGTTAGAAGCCTGTGAAGCCTGGTTAGAAACCTGTGAAGCCTGGTTAGAAACCTGTGAAGCCTGGTTAGAAACCTGTGAAGCCTGGTTAGAAACCTGTGAAGCCTGGTTAGAAACCTGTGAAGCCTGGTTAGAAACCTGTGAAGCCTGGTTAGAAACCTGTGAAGCCTGGTGAGAAATCTGTGAAGCCTGGTGAGAAACCTGTGAAGCCTGGTTAGAAACCTGTGAAGCCTGGTTAGAAATCTGTGAAGCCTGGTGAGAAACCTGTGAAGCCTGGTTAGAAACCTGTGAAGCCTGGTTAGAAACCTGTGAAGCCTGGTTAGAAGCCTGTGAAGCCTGGTTAGAAACCTGTGAAGCCTGGTTAGAAGCCTGTGAAGCCTGGTGAGAAATCTGTGAAGCCTGGTGAGAAACCTGTGAAGCCTGGTTAGAAACCTGTGAAGCCTGGTTAGAAATCTGTGAAGCCTGGTGAGAAACCTGTGAAGCCTGGTTAGAAACCTGTGAAGCCTGGTTAGAAGCCTGTGAAGCCTGGTTAGAAACCTGTGAAGCCTGGTGAGAAACCTGTGAAGCCTGGTTAGAAACCTGTGAAGCCTGGTTACTGGTTACTGGTTACTGGTAACTGACAGCCTGCTAGAGACTCTCAACCGCTCGGTCCATCTAGTGGCCAAAACAAACTGTCACGATCTATATGGAACCAGAGTGAGAGTCTCAAGAAAAGTGCAAAACAGGTAAAACAATGAGAACAAAGAAGGCTTTCCTGGTTTTTCCTTCTGTTTAGTTCTGAAAACAAAACAGAAAACAGGATCAAAAACTGGCTAAAAAATATAATGTAAATACTCAGGATGTGAAGTCCAATGTCCAAAATCCCTTCACGAGGCTAAGAAACACCAGAAGAGGATTTGCTTAATTTTGGTCCGGCTCACTTGAGGCAGACGGTTGAAGTCGTGCAGTTGATTGATTGATCAGCTCCGGCCATGTGCTGTCAATCAAGACCCAGTAATTTATATTAGTTCTGTCTTTGGAGGATACTTTCTGGACATTCACCTGCTGGTCCAACATCTTGACACTGGACCTGCTGGAATGATGCAGACATTTCTGGAAGTGACAAGTGTATCTTAAAATCTCATCTGAGCTGCTCTGTTAGAACCAGTAGCAGTACTGTTGGTGTTTAATATAACCTCTGGTCCACCTAATAATAATGAATAATAAATAAGTAATTGTTATTAATAAATGCCTCTTTATTGATCATAGAACAATGTTTTTAATCATTCCTTATAAATGAAGTCACTAAGTCTTGATTTAAAGTTCTTTACTGAACTTAAAAAGATTACAAATAATGCAACATTATTTGATATTCATTTATTAAAAAGCAACTCATTTGTTGATAAATGTGTCTCTTAAATAGATCTCGGACCTCTATTGTATCATCAGTGTGTGTGTGTGTGTGACTCTATTGTATCATCAGTGTGTGTTGTTGTGATGTGTGACTCTATTGTATCATCAGTGTGTGTGTGTGTGTGTGACTCTATTGTATCATCAGTGTGTGTGTGTGTGTGTGACTCTATTGTATCATCAGTGTGTGTGTGTGTGTTGTTGTGATGTGTGACTCTATTGTATCAGCAGTGTGTGTGTGTATGTTGTTTTGATGTGTGACTCTATTGTATCATCAGTGTGTGTGTGTATGTTGTTTTGATGTGTGACTCTATTGTATCATCAGTGTGTGTGTATGTTGTTGTGATGTGTGACTCTATTGTATCATCAGTGTGTGTGTGTGTTGTGATGTGTGACTCTATTGTATCATCAGTGTGTGTGTGTTGTTGTGATGTGTGACTCTATTGTATCATCAGTGTATGTGTGTTGTTGTGATGTGTGACTCTATTGTATCATCAGTGTGTGTGTGTGTTGTGATGTGTGACTCTATTGTATCAGCAGTGTGTGTGTGTATGTTGTTGTGATGTGTGACTCTATTGTATCATCAGTGTGTGTGTGTGTTGTGATGTGTGACTCTATTGTATCAGCAGTGTGTGTGTGTATGTTGTTTTGATGTGTGACTCTATTGTATCATCAGTGTGTGTGTGTATGTTGTTGTGATGTGTGACTCTATTGTATCATCAGTGTGTGTGTGTTGTGATGTGTGACTCTATTGTATCATCAGTGTGTGTGTATGTTGTTGTGATGTGTGACTCTATTGTATCATCAGTGTGTGTGTGTTGTTGTGATGTGTGACTCTATTGTATCATCAGTGTATGTGTGTTGTTGTGATGTGTGACTCTATTGTATCATCAGTGTGTGTGTGTATGTTGTTTTGATGTGTGACTCTATTGTATCATCAGTGTGTGTGTATGTTGTTGTGATGTGTGACTCTATTGTATCATCAGTGTGTGTGTGTGTTGTTGTGATGTGTGACTCTATTGTAGCATCAGTGTCTGTGTGTTGTTGTGATGTGTGACTCTATTGTATCATCAGTGTGTGTGTGTTGTTGTGATGTGTGACTCTATTGTATCATCGGTGTGTGTATGTGTTGTGATGTGTGACTCTATTGTATCATCAGTGTGTGTGTGTGTTGTTGTGATGTGTGACTCTATTGTATCATCAGTGTGTGTGTGTTGTTGTGATGTGTGACTCTATTGTATCATCAGTGTGTGTGTGTTGTTGTGATGTGTGACTCTATTGTATCATCAGTGTGTGTGTGTGTGTTGTTGTGATGTGTGACTCTATTGTATCATCAGTGTGTGTGTGTTGTTGTGATGTGTGACTCTATTGTATCATCAGTGTGTGTGTGTGTGTTGTTGTGATGTGTGACTCTATTGTATCATCAGTGTGTGTGTGTTGTTGTGATGTTTGACTCTATTGTATCATCAGTGTGTGTGTGTGTTGTTGTGATGTGTGACTCTATTGTATCATCAGTGTGTGTGTGTTGTTGTGATGTTTGACTCTATTGTATCATCAGTGTGTGTGTGTGTTGTTGTGATGTGTGACTCTATTGTATCATCAGTGTGTGTGTGTTGTTGTGATGTGTGACTCTATTGTATCATCAGTGTGTGTGTGTTGTTGTGATGTGTGACTCTATTGTATCATCAGTGTGTGTGTGTTGTTGTGATGTGTGACTCTATTGTATCATCAGTGTGTGTGTGTGTGTTGTTGTGATGTGTGACTCTATTGTATCATCAGTGTGTGTTTGTACAAAACTTTCTTTTCATTGAAATATTGACATTAGAAAATGTCCTTAAGCTCAGACCACTGAAAATGTCATTAATCCTGAAAGTCTCCAACTCCAAGGGACCCGTTGTATAAACAAAGCAGGGTGTGATTATAGCTTGAGGAGGAATGAAGCCATTATTACATCATAATAGACTCTCATAACCTCTTGACGAGATCTCAGACGGGGGAGAACTTTATAAAGTAATAAGTTGAAAACATGGTCATGATAAAGAAGTTCCTGCGTCTTGAAGAGAAGATTCAACATTTGAAACATGTGAGTCACGAGAGTCATGTTTTCACATTAGTTGCGCTTTAAGAAGAGCGATCAGTGAATGGATGAGGATGATCCAATCAATGATCTGTGCTATAATTATAACCAACTTTATGGCATGATGGAGTTTTCAACTGTGTTCTGTTCACTGGTCCGAGCCTCGACTCTCAATCTGTTTTCTATTCAACACATTTCCTCCTCCGACCTGAAAACATGATCTGAGGCTAGAAATGACTGTTTTCAAACTTCCTTAACGTAGTTTGTGGATCAAAACAACATCAAACACAACATATGGAATGTCATAAACACAGGCTAAACCAGCAAGTCATTCAATTACGCGTTAAATCACCTCAGGTTCACATGAGGAGTTTCTTTATGAATACAAACACATTTTTACCACACAGACTCATAGAACGTATAGAACATTCTTTGTTTCTCCTCACGGTCTGCTTCGCACAGAGCATTTCCACGCGAGGTGACTCTGGTTATTCTCCTTTAAATGATCCTTTCCTGTTCTGCCCGAGAA
>NC_141825.1:27714516-27747016 GCF_982586985.1 Callionymus lyra | reverse complement strand
ACTTCTAGTATACTAAGAGAAGTATGTTTGAGACATACTATCTGTGGAGGATTAGTTACTAGTTAGTACGTACACTATCCTGATGATACTAACTTCTAGTATACTAAGAGAAGTATGTTTGAGACATACTATCTGTGGAGGATTAGTTACTAGTTAGTACGTACACTATCCTGATGATACTAACTTCTAGTATACTAAGAGAAGTATGTGATTTGAGTCACAGCACAGGTTGACTCTGGAGCTTCATAGCTACAACATTTGTGAGGCTCAAGCACGTGTAGATGTAACACCTCGTTGTAGTCGACGACCTAAATACCATCAGTTCACCTACTAACACTTTGTAAACATCGACCATGAATTACAACCTTTTCATACCAAGCTGTCGTCTGATGGCAGCACATGTGTCTCCACCTCGGTGGACTCAGGGCAACACAAAGTCCATCACTTCTGACAAGTGACTCATCCACGCTGAGAACATGAGTCTGCATCACAAGCACAGTGAAGATGCAAAGATGTGAAGATGGATCAGAGCACACGCCAAGAAGTTCCCTCAGAAATACATCCCAGATGGAAGATGCTTGAGACACGTTCTGACAACACATGCAAGCACTCAGTGTGGCTCGGAGAAATCTTCCCAAGGCCATATATCCATGGAATACCATGTATGCATCAACATGTGGAGCCGGTTGAAGACCTCGGTGACGGACAGAGTCCAGAACCGAGGGCTGACATGAGTGCGACCAAGTTATTAGGTCAGTCGACTCAAAGGTGTTTGCAATCATGTGACCCTGGAGTGGACGGATGGACGTGTCATGGAAGTGTCGTGAGACCAGAGATCACAATAGATCTGAGGCCCACGGTGAGGAGAAATGTGCTTGTACTTTACATGGGGTGAGCAAGAAGAATGAAGACCAGACGTTGAGACCTGAGTCAGCATTTTTTAACCTTCTTGATTATTTACTGATTTTAGAGAAATACAGTCAATATCATTTTTGCTGCAGTTTTGGAAACTAGAAAATAAGACAAATGGTATTAGATCAGTGCCATTAAAATATTCAATATCATGGGAAATGTAGTCTCCTGTCTAAACACTACCACGTTAGTCCACTGGCGGCGCTCGACTTAAAATTGCATGGAATTGCTTTACATTTCAAATGTTTTTACGCTGAATTTTTTTGGGAAAAATTGAATTTGAAAATTCAAATATATTTCAAAAGTTCAAAGCCTTTAAAATTCTGTATAAATGCGGGTCTAACAGATGATCATGTGACACCATTGAAACACAGGCACGTAGGTATTTTCCTGACAGAGCCTCAACTTGGTTTTAACGTCTGGAATTAAAACCCTAACAAACATTAAAGAGTTAAAATCTTAAACAAAATGTCATGATGTCTAAGGATTTACTCAGGAAACAATGTTTGAACACAAGGATTATTTTAATCACCGTTCTATCAATAACAGACCATAGAAGGGTAAAACTAATACAATTATGCAGCTAATGTACACGTTATAAAGATATAGATCTCAAGAGAACACTGAGACAAATGACATTAAGAAAATATAAGCTGAGTCTTATATATCATGATATTTTGACGGTGTTTTGAAGGTATGGACTCGTAAACACATCCATCATGATGGAAAACGTGGTGAAATGCTTCAAAAATAAATCTGCTAAAACTGCCTCTTGCAGAATAAAATACAGATTCTGCTTCAATTCCTATCGTTAATAAATCAACTGTGATAGCAGCATATTGATCTGAAGACTGTTCAAAGTAATAAAAGTTAGCACCCATAGCGATAACACATCTTAAATAGTTTCATCCTAATAATATGTTTATTTTTATCTCTGACCGAATCACTTCGTCTTGATTTAAAATAGCTTCAGTAAACATTTGCCCTCTGGAGCGACTCGACTGCTGCTGGGTTCGAGCAGTTTCATCTCAATTGTTGTTGAACATCTTCCCCCGACTCTGTGTTTCAAGCCTTCAGCTCGCACTGAAGATGGAGATGTTGTGGAGACATGTGTTGATGCGTCGATTAAGGTTGTTGTTCAGTCTCTGGAGTCACGAGGACGGCGCTGGTAGGTCGTGGTTGAGGATGCGGTTGCACTTCGTCTCCCTATAGCTCTGTCGTCTGGGGTTCACAGTAGAACCTCGGTCAGGGCGAGAAGCTATTTGAGGTGACTTGTCAGGGTGGCTATTGGTGTTCACAATTATATTATATTATTATGTTAACTATTGGTGTTCGCCTGGACTATTGTAACAGTTTATTTAGTGTCTAAACCAGAAGGATGAGTCTGGCCTGCAGTTAATACTAAACTCTGCAGCCAGAATTCTGAGCTGCTCTAGTAGAAGAACTCACATTTCTCCTTCAAACTCTTCACTGGCTGCCAGTTTCTTTCAGGATCATTTAAAATTCTGGTTCTTACTTTCAGATCTATTCATGGTCAGACCTTCCATCAGTGATCTGATCCAGACTTACACCCCAGCTCGGGCTCTGAGGTCTGTGGATCAGAATCTACTGATGGTTCCTGAACTTCTGGACCAGAGGAGAGAAATCCTTCCAGACTGTTGCTCCTAAGCTTTGGAACCATCTCTGTGTTTGATGATCTACTGACTCCTTCAAGAAACATCTGTGTTTGATGATCTACTGACTCCTTCAAGAAACATCTGTGTTTGATGATCTACTGACTCCTTCAAGAAACATCTGTGTTTGATGATCTACTGACTCCTTCAAGAAAAATCTGTGTTTGATGATCTACTGACTCCTTCAAGAAACATCTGTGTTTGATGATCTACTGACTCCTTCAAGAAACATCTCTGTGTTTGATGATCTACTGACTCCTTCAAGAAACATGTGTGTTTGATGATCTACTGACTCCTTCAAGAAACATCTGTGTTTGATGATCTACTGACTCCTTCAAGAAACATCTGTGTTTGATGATCTACTGACTCCTTCAAGGAACATCTGTGTTTGATGATCTACTGACTCCTTCAAGAAACATCTGTGTTTGATGATCTACTGACTCCTTCAAGAAACATCTGTGTTTGATGATCTACTGACTCCTTCAAGAAACATCTTAAGACGTTTTTATTTGTTCAGGCTTTTCCTTGATTTTCTGGAACTCCTGTTGTGTTATCAGTTTTATCTTGACCTTTAAAGTATATACTTTACTGAAGATTGTTTTGATTGTTTAAGCGGTTTATGACCCTGGTCTGGAAAAGCGCTATACAAATAAAAATTACTTACTTTCTTACTTAAAATATGGTCCTGGTGGTGCTGGAGAGTTGCTTAGTTGACCTGGTGTGACCTCACCTGCGCTGCCTAGTTCATCAAGTCTAATAAAAGCTCAAACACGTTATATAGAAAACACGTTATATAGAAAACACGTTATATAGAAAAGGATTTTAACGTTACAGTCCGTACTATATTTCCCTGAATACGGATCAAACACCTATTTCATTTCAGATCAATGGTAATGAATATATCATTTCTTGCACCTTGGGTTGTGTTGCCTTTGGCAAAATATCACACCCCCCTTGCCGTCTTCGGGCTCCCATTTTTGACGCAAGTCTCTGACCAGATCTTGTGTTATCATTTTTTTTAGTAAAATGGATTTGGTCCAACTTTAGACAAAGAAAAGATGTTGGACCGAGAGTGAAATAACATCATGTGTTTTAAAAGCGATCGCAGATGTGAAACAACCTGACAGTTCGCATTGATGCGTGGATTTATGTGTTGAGTTATCGTGATTCTCTTATCTCGGATCTCTGGGAAGAACGCCGTTGAAAGAAACAAGTCCTCGTTCTGTTACTGGAGCGAAAACTCTCTGCTTCACGAACAAAACGTTGGAACTACAACAATAAAAACACTTATTTAGCAGATGTTCCGATGAATCAATTGATTAACATGTTATGATGAATATTAGAGTGAATATTTGCGCTAAAATAATCATAAGCCATCATGAGATTCTGACATGTGCTTGGCTTCACTTGGGTTTAACGTCCCCTCACTGGTGAAACAAATCAAGCCTCCGAAGGTACAGAGCAGTCTCGCCCGAGGTCAGTTCTTCTGAGTCGGCTTGAAAAGACGAGTTGTCTCTCTGGGACTAGAAGAAGTTTATTCTTCTGTTTCACTCCGTACTTGTCACGATGACTGGCCAAAACGCTGAGGAGGTCTCCGAGGTCTTAGGGTTCAATAGTTGGGGGTCACTTTTTCAAAATACAAGCATGACCAACAAGAAGGGTTTAAAGAGAAACTCGTGTCAAACTCTCCGGACTCACATGTTTCAAATGTTGAAGATGAAGAACCTCATCATGATGATGTTATTACTGTGTAAAGTTCTCCCCCGTCAGAAATCTCGGCGAACAAGAGGTTACTAGAGCCGACTCCATTATGATGTAACGATGACAAACCTTGATGCCTGACCAATCACAGCAGAGTGTGTATGATTATGTTACACCAGTGACGTGAGGTTCAGGGTTGGTTTATGAACCCAAAAGGGAAAAGTGGCTACTGCTGTTTCATATCTCAACAGTATTCTTCACACACATACACACACACACACACACACACACACACACACACACACACACACACACACACACACACACACACACACACACACACACACACACACACACACACACACGGTCTTGGGTGACATTTTTAAAAGAGATGTAATTATTTTATTTGACTGATGTTCTCACCTCTATGCCAGTTCTAGCATAAATCTGTCATCTTTAACAATATCATATGACTGAGATAATTTTGAGAACAAAATATAATGTAATTAATAATTTCTCCAAAAATATATATTGAATTATTGTGATATTCTGTGGACTATTCGTCTACATCCTCCAGATCTTTGGCAGTATTTGAGTGTTGTTAAATATTAATTTATAGCATCATAAACCTGTCATCTTTGACATTGACATGAGAGTCATAGCTAAAATATTATGTTTTAATTATCAATTTATTTAAAATTCTTTATTCAAAATCTTTAACCTCCATATTCAATTATATGAGACCTTTTCAATTGGCTGAAAATCTGAATCTAAATTCGTTTTAAACGATCAGTAGATATAGAAAAAATGAATGAACTGATAAATAATTAAAAAAGGATTAGGAATCGTGGATTATAAACAGTATAGAGTATTACTGTGATAAAAAAGGATTACAAGGAAGACGCAGCTGATTAAATGCCTTTAATTTAAAATTATTATTATTATTATTATTATTATTTCCTCCTACTGAGGGGAAGTTACCATAGAGTTTAGCGAGAACTTAAGATTTAAGAATCCGGAGCGATAGTTATCTTGACAGCATCATGATGTAATCTGTACATAAAGTCCATGTTTCTGTCCTTCTCAACACAAACCTCTGTTACTTTGTTGTAAAACCTTATTTTCTTAAGTTTTAAAAGTCTCTCCGCCTCAGTGGAGATGTGACGTAGTTTGATGAGGCTCATTAGTGTTTGCCTCAAACTATTCCTTGTCACTGCGGTTGTATTTCAGCGAACTAAGTAATATCCTTACAAACATTAAACTTTAATGGTTAAAGACATCAGTCAGACCAAGGCAAAAACGTATCTGTGAGTATTATATTAGCGACATTCAAAGATACGGCCACAAGCGCACGTCAATTGCATTTAGCAACACTGTTCCTGTAGGAGAAGATCCAACGCCACAACTCAACGACTTGTAGCAGTGACCCAGAATTGAACCAGGGACCTTCGGATCACTAACCACCCCTGGGGTCACAACACCAAGGTGTTGAGTTTGTCCAACAAAACTACTCAACACCTTTATTGATTCGTTTCGCTACGAAATATGATCCTCGCAGAAACTTCCGAAACCTAAACTAGAGAGGAACCCGTGACTTTTGTTGATGGTATATTATGTTCATGACACACGATCCTTCTTAGAACTTCATGTGGTCTTCCAACGTTCGGTTAATCAATCCTGTCGACCAGAAAAGCAGATCAGTTAGGATTGTTTTGAAATGGATATCACTTCCTCGATTCAGCGGTTATTGAAAATCTGATGTTTGAATCCATCTGACATAACAGTCACATTGGCAACTTTCGAATTTTGGTTTTGCTTCCACTCATTCATATTAGGGTTAAGTCAAAAGACAACAGCTGGACAGGCAGGGAAAGAGAGAAACCAATCTTAAGATGAGTACTTGATAGATTATTGCCACTGCCAGAACCAGCCTTAATGAAATCTTCCATTACAACTAAGACATATTAAGTAAATCTATGATTTTTAATAGGCTTTTGAAATACTGATTTCTTAGTATTTCATAGTATACATAAAATGTATATTGATGTCATGACCTAAGAAGGTTCTATAAAACAGAGATAAAGAAGGATAGCAAGTAGATGTATATTTGCTGCCCAGGGGGACTATTTTATTGCTAGTGGTTTGTTAAAGTAAATGTATTGTTAGTATTCTCAAACTAAATCGAGAGATTATCTGTTTATTTAAATTTGAAAGAGAAACTTATATTGTAGCAAAAGTATTTATAACTAAAGTTAACATTTCATTTCGACAAATTACAGGCACACACACAAATAGATGTTATTTACACTTAATTTAAGAAATGAACACAACATTGGATACAATTAAATGTTGTTGTTGTTTTTTAACAAATAAAATACTGAATGTTTAGCTTGCACAAGGTATAAGGTAAAGATACATATTTTTGCGATTTATTGTCCTGTATTATTACACCTTCGACTCCTCAGTTGAAGGCCTTTTCTCTTTAGTACCTGAGAATTGTGTTACTTCTCTTTTCCAGGATTGTCTCAGGAGGAGCACTTCTGATCTCATGCTAAGAGCTTTGGTAAAAGCATCATGACATGTTCGTCAACTAGAGCAGATGATAGCAGTGAAATTGAAAACCTGCTGACAGACGTCATATGTCAAGTAAAGTAAAGTAAAGTAAAATACAGGTTATTTGTAAAGATGTTTCTAGACCAGGGTCACAAAGAACTTTAACAATCAAAAACAATATTCAGTTAAAAGATCAAGACACATAAGACCAACACAGGAGTCCCAGAGGATCAGTGAAAAGGACCCAGAAAGGAACCTTAAGGGACTCTTCATCCCTCAAGTCTTCTCAGGAGGATCTGGTGATCAACTGTGTCAAAGGCTGACGACAGATCCAAGAGAACCAGAACAGTGTATTGACCCGAGTCAGCCGACATCATGATGTCACTGGACACTTTCAGTAAAGCTGTCTTCGTGGATGTTTGTGGAAGCCAGACTGAAACTTGTCATGGATGTCGCTCTGATCCAGGAACAAAGACAGCTGCTCAGACACCACCTTCTCCAAGATCTTGGACAAGAAAGGGAGCTTAGAAATAGGCCTGAAATGATCAGAGTCTCTTATTCAGTCTGATTCAGTTAACCCTAGATGAGAGTTTACCTTGTCTAACTGGATTGAGATTGAGATCAGTCAGAGTCAGATTATTATTATTATTAAAAAAGTTATTTTGGTCTTTCAGCACAGATCTGAACTCATCATGTGGTCTGTATTAGGTCTGTAATTCATTTTCCAAGTCATTTACCAAATAATATTTTTCAGATCAGAAAAGTACTCTCAGTGAATCATTGAATTGGATTCAGCAAGTAGTGACCACTTTTATCAAACAACATTTGCGAGAATTACAACATTGCATCTGATCTGCCAGCCCTCTAAACCATCTTCTCAGTGACGGTGACCTGAACAGCTCCAATAATGCTTTGCTGTCCTTCCAACTAAAAAGATCTAAACACAGAGTCGCTTCCGTCGCTCCAACACGACGTCACTTCTGTCCCGAGTCTTATGCTTCGCGTCGTGGAGAAAGATGAACAATCCAGAGTGTGTCACGGGTCGTTTATTCGCCGCTTCAAGTCAAACAAAATACAAGCTTTATGATTGATCGGAAACACTTTGTCCCGGCGACTGTACAGGTCAGTAGCCCCAGGAAAAAAAAGGCCCGATCTGTAGAAACATCGCTATATTTAAGGCAAATTTCCCATCCGGGAGGTCGTCTCTTTCCGGCCAAATGGTCCTTTCAAGTTCCCTGTGTCACGATCCCCCGCAGAGAGACATCCTAATTTGTTTTCTTGTAATCTAATCATTCAAATGTTCTCGGGCGGGGGTTATCTTCTCTTCCTTCTTTTAGCCCCCCTTTCTCAGGTGTGTCTTGCTTCGTTCTTTTATCTACGATTTAAGGTGTGATTTGCAGATAAACAGATGTTTTAAATAACTGGTGTCGTATCTAATTCTGTTCCAAGCTTGTCTTGAACCAGTGAATCAGTCTGAGTGGAATGTTGATTGTGAATGTGTAGTCAAACGTTTAAGCTCTTAGATCAAGCGAGTAATTTATACTTTATATTTTGATTATCTTTTAGCATTAATTTAAGTATGGCGTATACGTATATGACAATTTTAATCTAACACAACTAATCACAGCTGTTGACCAATTTTGACATAACAAAGACAGAATTTCAATAAAGTACTGTAGCCATCCCTGAGCCGTCCCTACATAGAGCAGTGTGCACAAAGGCACGATGGGAGTTCACGGTTTTGTTGGCACCATAATACTACATAATTGACGAGATAATAACCACATCTCACTAAGTTCTGTGGTTTTGTTACAGTTTATCTGCTGTTCACAGACAAGGAGCTTTTCCCATTCTTACTGCCTCTTGCTACAATATATTTAAATATTCAGTACCGTGTGCAAAGATCTGATACAATCCTGGAAAGCCATCGGACGATGTGAGAATATAGAAAATCTTTTCCACATAGCTTGTAACACATTAGCACTGCTGACAATTACACAGAGAGAGCTGAAGGAAAGAGTGAGAGAAACTTGGCAAGAGCAGTCAAATAAATCCATTGACACATCCACAAGTGTTGAAGAACAAACCCAAACGTAGCAGGAAACTGACGATTCAGGAAGTCTCCGACATGTGCTACCGACCTGGGTGCGAGCTTTGGCAGGAGAACAAGGTCCGCTGAGATGTACCGGACAGGAGCCAAGTGTGTGACCCATTATTGCAGAATACAGGCAAAGACCCAAAGATATACGGATCTAACTGAGGACTCTGCAACCAACGGCTCACTGAACAGAAGGTGAGAAGACACATTAACCCCTGAATGGAGCGTCAAAGATGTGCATCATCTTGGTATAAAATACATGAAAAATCATTTAAAAAAGGAGACTCAGGTCCCATCGGGGGAGAACTGACTCAACAGCTATTGTTTATTTGGTAAGCTACATCCATTTCATCAGTTGGAAGCCCCTGTAAATCAAAAACCGGGAAACATGGGATCATAGTTGTTCAATGAGCCCAGATAACTCCGGTGTTGGAATCCAAGGCTGGATATATGGAACACATGTGCACCCGATGAACCCCCTGTTGAACGCCGACAGCTTTCATAAGTCACTACAGTTTAGTTTGTTGTTGGTTTGATCAAAATGTGTAGCATCAGGTCGTTGTTCTTCTGGCCTACACAAAGAGAAGGCTATACGATGGTATGTACCTAAACCGAGAGTCGATTCCTCACTTTCAGTTTTACACACCTAGCCTGATAAAAACTCATATTTCAGTGGTTCCTGAAATACACGTGCCGACAACACTCTCTTTACGGTCGAATACTGTCCTGAAAGTTCTCGACAACCCTGGTTAATTTTCAGGTTTTGTCACCAATAAAGTGTTCTTCTGTAACTCCAGCTGATCAAACAATCTGACACCTAATCAATCATTATCTTTCAAATCTGACTCATTTCCTTGGGCTTCATTCATCGTTTGGCTTCTCAAATATGGCACGAAAGATTCTGTGACATTAAGACAACTAAAGCAAAGCGTGTGAGCCGATTCTCCTTAATGAGGTTTTGACCAACAATTTCACCCGATTGTGGTTTTCTGACCCACAAAATCCTCTTCGATAAAGCAGAGCAACTGCTTTCAGAACTGCAGCAAGAATTCTGAGCCGCTCTAGTAGAAGAACTCACCGAACCTTTAATCTCTTCACTACCAGTTTCTTTCAGGATCATTTTAAAATTCTGGTTCTTACTTTCAGATCTATTCATGGTCAGACCTTCCATCAGTGATCTGATCCAGACTTACACCCCAGCTCGGGCTCTGAGGTCTGTGGATCAGAATCTACTGATGGTTCCTGAACTTCTGGACCAGAGGAGAGAAATCCTTCCAGACTGTTGCTCCTAAGCTTTGGAACCATCTCTGTGTTTGATGATCTACTGACTCCTTCAAGAAACATCTGTGTTTGATGATCTACTGACTCCTTCAAGAAACATCTGTGTTTGATGATCTACTGACTCCTTCAAGAAACATCTGTGTTTGATGATCTACTGACTCCTTCAAGAAACATCTGTGTTTGATGATCTACTGACTCCTTCAAGAAACATCTGTGTTTGATGATCTACTGACTCCTTCAAGAAACATCTGTGTTTGATGATCTACTGACTCCTTCAAGAAACATCTGTGTTTGATGATCTACTGACTCCTTCAAGAAACATCTTAAGACATTTTATTTGTTCAGGCTTTTCCTTGATTTTCTGGAACTCCTGTGTTGTTCTCAGTTTTATCTTGATCTTTAAAGTATTTACTTTATTGAATATTGTTTTGATTGTTTAAGCGCTTTGTGACCCTGGTCTGGAAAAGATCTATATAAATACAAATGACTTACTTACATTTGAGAGAAGCTCTTTCTTGTGGCAGCCTAAGACACACCTGTGCAACAACCTGATCAACATCTAGATAAGCCACACCTGTGAGGTGGGATAGAAATGATAAATAACACAGATTTTGACAGATTTGTAAAACGAGTAATATTTTATTTTTTTGTGAATAAAGTAAAGACAAAAAGCAAGTGATGCGTTTATACTTTTCCGTGTAAAAACATCAAGCGGCTTCTGAGATAGTGAAGAAAAGAAAGAAAGCAAAAGTGTAGTTTAGTTGTTGACATGTACTGAGAAGTGGTCTAGAACCCCCAACACACTCAAGGGGGGCACAGAAGCGTGCATCTGTTACAACTTTCCAATTCACACACAGTCCTTTAGATCATAAATCAGCCATTTGACATTTATAATGGCAGACCTGTTTCGTCTGGAGGACCAGGAGTGTGTTGTTTACAGAGAGAACCGCACCAGAACCAGAGCTTTGAAAGACCACCGCGACCCCCTAAAGCTGTCGGATCTGTTTGTGTGCGTATTATTTTAATGGGCACTTATACATGCCAGAGAAAATGGATTACAGTTTTTATATAAAGATGACTCAGCAAGTCCTTCACAATGTTGGATTTGTGCAAACAGAAGATCTCAGTTCACCCTCCAGCCACTGAGTAACATTTGAATAAAGTTGAAGCCGTGTGCTCTCCAAGTTTTGAGAGAGGCGTAGGTTTTGCTCCTGTCACCCCGAGGGTTCGAGGAGCTTTGACAGGTGTGTGAGTTAATACTCGTTTATCAACTCAACAGTTGAAACCATAAGTTTACATACACAGTTTAAAAAGACACTTTTTTTTGGTCATTTTTTGACATGAAAAACGAAATAAAAGTTTCCTGTTTTAGGTCATTAGGATAACCAAAATTATTTATATTTGCTAAATGCCAGAATAATGACAAAGATCATTTTTTAGACAATTTTTCATTATTTTCTTGAAAGTCATAAGTCATACAGCTCATTAGTATTTGGTACTACTGCCTTTAAACTGTAACATTTATCCTTCCACAAGTTCTCACAGTAGATCTTCCTCCTGACAGAACTGCTAGAACTGAGCCACGTTTGTAGGCCGTCTTCATCGCACACGCCTTTTCAACTCTGCCCATACATTTTCAATAGGGTTAAGGTCTTTGTGATGTTCACTCCAAAACACTGACACGTGATGCTGCCACCCCCGTGTTTCACCGTTGGGATGTTGTTCTCAGGCTGGAAGCTTCTGCCTTTACCTCCAAACGTAACCATGGTCATTACGGCCAAACAGTTACATTTTAGTTTCGTCAGGCCACAGGACATGTCTCCAATAGTTAAGATCTTTCCCATGTGTGAATTTGCAAACTGTAATCTAGCTTTTTTACGTTTCTTTTGGAGTAATGGTTTACTCCTGGCAGAGTCTCAGTTCAGTACTTACTGTGGATCATGACTCACTCCTACCAGCTTCACAAGATCTTTTGTTGTTCTTGGATTGATTTTCACATTTCGGACCGAAGCACGTTCGTCTCTGGGACACAGAACCATCTCCTTCCTGAGCAACATGATGGCTGGACAATCCCATGGTGTTAATATTTGTGTATAATAGTGTGCACAGATGAACGTGGAACCTTTAGGCGTCTAGAAACTGAACCCAAGGATGAACCAGACGAGTCCACAACCCTCATCCTGAGGTCGGATTTATTTTGGCTTTCCCAGGATATGTTCACAGAGAAGCAGTGAGGTTCAGGTGACCCTAAAATGCATCCACAGGTGTGACTCAAATCAACTTAAAAGTTGTCAATTAACCTATCAGAAGCTTCCAATGACATGACTTCATCAGCCGGGGTCTTCCCAAATTGTTTAAAAACACAGTAACCTTAGTGTGTGTAAACTTATGACTTTCAAAAAAATTATAAAATTCTCTAAATAATGGAATAATGACAAAGATAATTTCTTTGTCATTATTCCGGCATTTAGCAAATAGAAATAATTTTATCCTAATTGACCTAAAACAGGAAACGTTTTGACTTCATGTCAAACAATGACAAAAGAAATCTGTGTCTTTTTAAACAGTGAACTTCTGGTTTGAACTGTATTTGTGAGAAGAGACTTTCAGTTGGTCGCACTAGAAAATGTTCTTGATGCATCTTCCTTCAAACGCAAATCTTTCATCGTGCTTCATCCAGTCTGTCGACAACATTTCTTATCTTACCATCAACTTGACAACATCAACGGCGGCACCATTAATCATTTTGTTGGACGGTTTTGCATCAAGCCTGGAGCGACCAAACATTTTTCTTTCAAAGCTATGTTTAGTGAGGTCTTCATCATGACATCCTCCTAAAGTGTCGGTGTTCAACCCCTGAACTTGACACCTTTTATCACTTAGGTATTTCTTAATGCTACACAGCACAAATCTCTCTGTAAATTCTCTAACACATGGCATACCTCAGCCAAGGAGCTCAATTCACTCAAATGTATCAGCGACAGAATAAAAGCAAACTGACAAGATTCAAGAATTGTTTTTCCGAAGGCAAAGCGGTCGTTCACTGACCAGTAGTCCTATCGGTTCCGTCAAGCAACGCTGTACTTAAGCAACATTTTTCTTCAAGGCACTCCAGTAAATTCCCCAAAAATCTCAAGGCAACTTCTAACTGCTGTAAAAGTTGTTAAAGTCGTTTGAGAAACAAAAACAAAGACCAACAAAATATCCGTTACCCCCTGTAATTGATTTTTTTCCCGGCAGTCACATGAGAGACTAGAAAACTTCCCTTTTAGCAATCATTGAAAAAATATTTTCTCCTGCTGCCACTGTCGACAAACTTCCAATTCTCCTTTTTTTATCAAGATTTATTTCAATGCCACCTCCAGCTGTTGCTCCTGCGTCACAGCCCGTGTGACCAATGACATCCTTCTTGTTAGTCAAGGTTTGCCCTGTTTATCTGATGGTGGAAATCCCACTTTTCACAAAGCAAACAAGTTCAATAAAAGCATTTCAATTTGGGTCAGTGTACTGTCAGAGAGATTCACTCCTTGATCACTTGATCGCCACGAGGATTGAGTTCTGCAGCCTCTTTATAAATACACCAGTCCTCAGGATGTGGTGAAGTGTTGACGCGATTGTTCATTTTCAACTCCTCGGGCTTTTGTTTAGGTTTAAAATGTTCTCTTGGGGAACCTGAAGTCAAATGCAATGAGATCTTGTCAATTTCCGACATGAGTCTTGATTGAACACATTGATGTCTATGTCAGTGCAGAACATCACAACTCGCTCTTTTCGTCTTTAAAAGAAAGAAGCATTTTGTATTTGGATTATAGATACGAGACGAGAGTCTTATCTTTGTTTCAACGCAGCCAAAATGTGTGCCTGTGGTGATAAGGATGTGTCGGTCCTGAGCAGGAGACGTAAAGAAAAATGTCAGCACTACATCTTGTACAGTTGAGAAAATAAGAGGATCGAGGAAATTTAGAAAATATAACGTTTCGATCTTTCGGTGGTTAAGACAAAAATTGTCACGTTCCGAGAGGGCAGAAGACCCAGATGTGGAAGCAGTCAATACATCCACGGAAGGAAAGTTCAAAACCATCTTTTAATAAATCAAAACGTAATAGGAAAAGAGAACAAAAACCAAACAGGTACTCGGGACGGAGGCAGGGCACGGCTGGAGATCGGGGTCTCAACGGCAACTAAAACAAAAAAACAAAAGGACTCACGTGAGCAAATAAAAGCGCTGACAAGGCTCCCCAAGATATAAAAAGTTAAGATCCGATGCGAGGAGCTAGAGCGAAGGGAAAGCCAACCTGGTCTGGAGACACAATACTCTGGCGAGTTCTTCCGGGTAGAGACGCTCCTGATCGATGGGAAGAACTCGCCACTCACTCATCACCAGCCGCGCACCTGCCAGCGTCTGTCAAAGGAAAGCACAGGAAACAGAAAAACAACAACACTCAATATAAAACAGGGTGTGCATAAAACATGACAAAAATAACATTTAGGGGTGCTGCGATGAATTTAAAAAAAATGAAAATAGTTTAGTTAACACTAAGTTATCTGAGCTTCGTCTGAGCCAATTACAACAAATATGTCGTTAACACACGTAGCGTTACTGACGCATAACTTACTCGACACATTGTAATGGTTCAAACAAATAGAAATGAATTAACCGTCGTCTTATATTATAAATATAGCTTGTAGTAGTTTTATTACAGGGTGACTAAAACGACTGTGTGAAAGTGTAAGTAAGTAAGTAAGTAAGCTATATTTGTAAAGTGCTTTTCCAGACCAGGGTTACAAAGCGCTTAAAAAATAAAAACAATACTCAATCAAATATATACTTAAAAGATCAAGATAAAACTGAGAACAACACAGGAGTCTGAGAGAATCAAGGAAAAGTCTGCAAGAATAAAAGTGTCTTAAGATGTTTCTTGAAGGAGTCAGTAGATCATCAAACACAGATGTTTCTTGAAGGAGTCAGTAGATCATCAAACACAGATGTTTCTTGAAGGAGTCAGTAGATCATCAAACACAGATGTTTCTTGAAGGAGTCAGTAGATCATCAAACACAGATGTTTCTTGAAGGAGTCAGTAGATCATCAAACACAGATGTTTCTTGAAGGAGTCAGTAGATCATCAAACACAGATGTTTCTTGAAGGAGTCAGTAGATCATCAAACACAGATGTTTCTTGAAGGAGTCAGTAGATCATCAAACACAGATGTTTCTTGAAGGAGTCAGTAGATCATCAAACAAAGATGTTTCTTGAAGGAGTCAGTAGTTCATCAAACACAGATGTTTCTTGAAGGAGTCAGTAGATCATCAAACACAGATGTTTCTTGAAGGAGTCAGTAGATCATCAAACACAGAGATGGTTCCAAAGCTTGGGAGCAACAGTCTGGAAGGATTTCTCTCCTCTGGTCCGGAAGTTCAGGAACCATCAGTAGATTCTGATCCACAGACCTCAGAGCCCGAGCTGGGGTGTAAGTCTGGATCAGATCACTGATGGAAGGTCTGACCATGAATAGATCTGAAAGTAAGAACCAGAATTTTAAAATGATCCTGAAAGAAACTGACATTGTGTCCATTTACTCTTCATTTATCATCCATTATCCTCTTCATGAAGGTCTACAGGGAGACGTCGACTTCTTAAGGAGGACAGAGCTCTGGCTCGACCACATCTGGCATTGGAACATGATTTTTCTTATTTCGGAAAAAAGTGATTATCATTTTTGCCTTTTTTCTCTCACAAATGCAAATGTAGGTAAGTAGAACTTTATTGATCACTCAGAAATTCTTTTTTTCCAATTAGTCACAGCAAATACAGCAATTTTTCATAAAAAATAAATCAAAATAAAATAAGAACAAGAACAAAGAGAAATAAAAAGAAAGAACAAGATGATACAATCTAATTCTAAAGATAAAGAACATACAGTAGATCAAAGAAAAATAACAAAGACATATTATGAACTTGTTTGTATGAGATAATACAACCAAAAATATATAATTTCATTGAACTTAGCGCTTGGGTTGATTGAACAAAAAGTCATATATTAGTATTAGTTATCGAATTTCATTTTTTAATATTATTTATAAAACACTGATGCGTACATTTCAAAAACAGGCAAAGTTATACATTTTCTTTTGGCACTTTTTGACATTTGTTTGAAATACAAAGTTGCGTCTGACAGACTAGATCTATGTGAACGGTTTCTGGCGTCTGTTTCTGCATTTACATGTCTAGCTGGAATCCTGCTTCTGTTGGAGCCTCTGGGGCAGGAGGCTCTCGTGGCCGTGACAAATTGCCGACTGATGCCTCCAGCTATCAATCAACCTGGATTAATGCTCTTCTTTTTTTCAAAAAAGAAAAAGGTAACTTCAGTTCTGATGTGGTGAAAATAGCAAATGAATAATTGACACCTTGTCTGTCAGATCCTTCACAGGAGCTGTCAGAGTTTCATTCTTGTCGAAGAACGACCTGAACGATGTTACCTGAAGCATGTTGCTTAAAGGTCATAGAAGTGCGCCACATTCACCGCTCTAATCTGGCAGCACCAAGTTGACTGATTTAAAGTCAAAGTCAGCATCCGTCAAACTCTCAGCAGAACAACAGGATCTCTGCTCAGTCCTGACACTTCCCTCACAAACCTGAGTGATCACTGACCGATAGATTCAGTGGCAGTCCTGCTTCAGATTCACAAGTCTGTTCCGTCATCAACACCGGAGAATGTTACGTCTTCAGGCAGTGTTTCCTCAACTGGATGGAGATAAGTCCTCAGTCAAGAGGTTAAGCTTTAAGCTACAAAGCTTTTGCAGCTGTTTGCACCTTGACACACCGGGCATCTGGCGCCTTCGGGAGTCGGCGTCCTGATCGGACGACAAAAGAGGCGAGTTCACGCGTTCGGTCTGGAGTCAGGAGTCTAGAGCAGGACAATGAAACCGAAGCGACTGTTGAAACATTAGATAATCAGCGATGGATGAAACTACACTTTTTTCGAAAACTTCACACCAAAATTATCATGTGAATGAAGCAGATCAATGCAGTCTAGACATGTTCATCTGGTCCTTTCACATGCATCCAGCCACATTATTGTAAGGAAATGACAACTTCACTGTAATCAATCATCTAGATTTAACACACATTTCAAATAGTCACTTGATTAACTGATAATCTTTCATATTTAATTCATATTAAATAATCATTGCATTCACTCACTGCAACTACTCAGGTTCACATCCACAGGTCAAATAAAGCCTTTCACACACAGAAAGATTAAACAATCCCAGACTCCCAGCAAGTCTGTGGACACCTGTTAGAGAACTCACACTGAAAGACACAACAGGCCAGCAAGTCGCTGGGAATAGACTCTCTCTAGAAGACAACAACCTTTGGTAAGTTTCCACGACGACCATAATTCCCTAAACGAGCATTTTTCTTAAACTCATCCATGTGTCTGTCCTTCATTCCACCACCACGTACGAGGCTGGGGAGGGTCGGTTCACCGGAACACAAAACCCCCACATTATCATTGAACACATGTCATCACCTCCTGCTCCTTCAACTCATTCATTTAATGTCTTGAATTCTTGTTCACATGCAACCTTTCATGTGAGTCGCCTTCATCTCAACATTTGTACATTATCACCTCATTCATGGTCATTTTCTGCTGATAACGATACACAATATTGTTGACACGACTTCAATGATCTCGATCATCACAATTATTTCCCGATATCTTGCTCGACACGTACAGAAAAGTCTCGGAGCTGCTGCTGTGAGATCCAGGACTTCAGCCACTTACTGCGTTTTGTCTGCAACGTCTTTATTCAACAACGAGAAGACCAAGGGCTGACGATGCCAGTCGCTTCATTTTCGTGTCGTTATCCATCGTATTTTTATTTTATCTTTCGTTCAACGAAAACACCGACCGTTCTCGGCATTTTGGTTTCACTTCACTGGCGTCAACACAGATGCTGTCGCACATGCCCAGAACGTACACTTTTGCCGACAGTCTCTTTGTTTTGTACGAGGCATTTTTCCGAGGGACGGGGCCAGACACCCGACAATCCCCGCAGTGTGTCCAGGCCTTAACATTTGCCCACTGCTCACCCTGAACATAGTGTCTGTCACTCATGCTGAGATACTGCTTGGCTGCCTCCCTTTATTCATTTCAATCATTCTGTGGGTGTGTCTGGATCTGATCAATTTGAATAAGAAATCTTGGCAAGTCAATGTTGGGGCAGGTCTAAAGTTAGTAGAAAGTCAGATAGAGGCAGAATTGTAGCTGTATCTAATAAATGTTTTTTAAGATTTAATAAGATGGAGGAGCTGCCGTCTCTCCACCCATCAGGTCCTTCAGTGGAGCTTCAATGAGTTTCATCTCATTTGGCCTCTTTTCCCTCCATCGATTACTAAAAACTCAGGATTGACATTATGCATCAATCAGTTCCTTTGTATCGTGTTTGGTGTGAACACAAAAAAGCTAGTTTATTTTCTTCTGCGACTTGTGGACCTAACTCTGCTCGCCAAAGATCGGCTGCAAAGAGGAAGAGGTTCAGACAGAAACTACTACTGACTGATCTGAGCCTTGATTGTTCAACTAAAGGAAAACACTATTTTATTTTTATGCATCAACATGAAGTATTTCCTCTGTTCAGATCAGTCCCAGACAAGAAGCCAATACAAAAATGGTTCCACACACTCTGCCACCATCTTTGGTTCATAAAACTTGACTTATTTTTGAAACATTTGGAGCGGAGATACTTTTTTAATGATCCGGATGGTTGAAGGTAGAAAGAGTGTCTTGATCTTGAAGAGGATCCATGGAGACTTCAGATGAAAATAACAGAGTCTTTCATGATAATTCTGCATATTAAACCTATTGAGCATCTATCTTCACTCAGTTTCAAACACAGAATTTACATTTTCTTGTGTATTGTTACCTGATGTTGTATAAGTGGAAAAACACATTTTAACACAGGCAGAGGGAATACGGGTCCTAGTTGAGTTTCCTAATTATGGGATGCCAAATTGAAATGAGATAAAGTTCCAGATAAGTTGTGTGAGAAGAGTGTGTGCGAAAACAAAAGGGTCCGATGAGCACCTAACACAATAGATCTATAAAGATTACCTGATAGTACTTCCTGCCCTCTAGCTCCAGGATACTTCCTGTAAATAAAGGAGGTTTAAAGGAAGCATTCATATGTAAATTGGAAGATTTATCATGGTACAGTTTAAAGGGAGGACACGGGTATGGATGTTTGCTGTGCCTTTGTTTCGTGTGCTTGATAGATAAGACTTTATTGATAAGTAAAATAGTCTATATTGTGTAATACATGTGTTTTATTTGCCTGTAATGTCTGTATATATTGAATTTATGACTTGTCAGGATGTATTTGATGAGAATAAAATATTGTCAGATAAAAACAAGTTAATCAAGTTGTTTTGGGCTGATATTATCTATAAAAGACAAACTAGATATTGGCCAAAACAAATTCCAGTCTTTTTCACCATTTTCTTTTTTGGTGTCACAGGGTCAGAGCCTACAAGCAGCTATTCTGGGTGAGGGTCAGGGGACACCCTGGACAGCCTGTCACAGTGCACGAAGAAACAACGACCATTCAAACCTTTTCAATGAACCTCTGTATGTGTTTTTGGACTGATGGAAAAAAAATGATGTTAAAACTGTATTAAAAAAAATAAATAAAACAAAACAAAACAGATAAATGCCTAAAACAGAGAAATCGTTTTAATGAGAATAAAATAATTCTCCTGGATAATAATCTATAAATGACTTTCAGTTCAAATACATGTAAAAGCTATTTAGGATAAAAGAATCAATTGAAAAAAACTAAAATAATTTCTCGACCCACAAGCCTTTATCTTTATAACATACCTATATATATATATATACATATGTATGGATATTGTATAAATTGGCAGAAGATATCGACGCAACACAAGAACACACTGAATGACTGGATGAGTAATTCTACCTTGCGTTCCAAAAGTATAAAACGAAAGTACAGGAAAATGGTGTGAAAACTGTAATAATGCCACAGATATGAAAACAGAACAAGATATATTACAGCAAACATCACTTTAAATAATATCCATTCCTTCCTCTCTTGAGAATAAACTCCAGGCTCCAAAATATTTATAACAAAAATCATGAAGTGATTTGCATGTCGAGGCTATTTTCAGTTTGTCAGGAGCCTCATCATGAAGGTCATTGTTTCGCAAATTAGGCGTTAAACTGGAAAGAGATTGTCATTGGATTGGAGCCATTTAGATTTAGACAAATTACAGTGACCAGACTGACCTTTGAACCCTTAGGAATGACCCAGACGCCGTCTGGTGCAATCTTAACAGATTCTTCGGTCTCAGGAACTCAGGAAGGACATGTTTACCTCGATGGTCGTAGATTCCACACGTGCTTCAGACTCTCCTTCTGAGAAAATGACGTCAAAGATTTGAACCTGCCTGTTACAGTTGTGGCTCGACAGTGAAAAGTATGCTTGTTAAACACAGCAGTGGCTCACGTGACCTTGACCTGCTCCTCCACCCACAGTGTGTGACCTCTGCTGGACCCTCAGAGTTCAGCTGCACATCACACACTTCTTTCATGTTGGGGAAGCAAATGTTAGTTGTTGTCAAACGCATGTCAAGATGGGGATTGAAGGAGCGACATGTTAGAGTTTAGAATTAAGTCTGGACACGAAAGGAAAACAGAAAAAGAATCTGATAAAGTATTTGTCCAACACTGAGTTACGCCCAACACAGTTTCCACCGAGCCTGTAAAAACATCGTAGGACTTAAAGCAAATCTCTTCATTTTCTAAAACTTGACTCCTTCTTGCAACTCAACTTTGTATTCCAAAAAGTGCCAATAAAATGTATAACTTGTCTGTTTTTAAAATGTACGCATCAGTGTTTTATAAATAATATTAAAAAATGAAAATCAATAACTAATACTAATATATAACTTTTTGTTCACTTAAATTCCAAGCTATAAGTTCCATGAAATTATATATTTTTTGGTTGTATTATCTCATACAAACAAGTTCATATTTGCATTTGTGAGAGAAAAAAGGCTTGTACAAAAATTATAATCACTTTTTTCCGAGATATGTCTTCATATACACATTCTAACCAATCATAGTGGGGTCACCATGATGACTACCGATGGTGTTGGTGACCATAAGTCATGCAGCTGCGTCTAAAAGTGTTTTTCTTTTCACTTGAAAAGATCTTGGACCTCTATTGTACTCATCACTACGTGTTTGTTTTTTAATTGACTCTCTTTTAATTGAAATATTTACTTATTACTTCAGAAAATGTGCTTAAGCCCCGCCCATTTAAACATTTTTCTGGAGATAAAAATCGGGTTTAGCATAACCACACCCACTCGGCCGTGATTGGTCAGGCATCAAGGTTTGTCACTGCGTGTCTTCAATTCTGTGTTCCTTCTCCAAATAAACAAAGCAGGGCGTGATCACAGCTGGAGGAGGAGCGACGACCATTATGACGTCACAATGGACTCTCGTAACCTCTCTTTCGCTGACATTTTAAACGGGGGAGAACTTTATAGTGTAATAACTTCAAAAACATTGCGATGATGAGGATATAATGATAGATATACCAGAGAATTATAATAATTTCTGTTTGTTATGATGTATGGCTGTGGCAGTCATTTTGAAAAATAAGAGTTTGAAGCCAGGATTGTTAATTCCATCATCTGAGGGACCACATTATAAATTGTGCTCATTGTGAAGGGCCAACCCAAGAGAGCCGCCAAGAGCCAAAATGTGATGGTAAAAATGTAAAAACATTACAAAAAGAATTGAAAATATATATATATGTGATATAAATAACAATATTCACTGAAATTATTTTAAGGGGGAAGAAATATTCACCAAAAGGATGAGAAAGAAGGTTTAAAAAAATGACTTGATCAAGATGGATTTAGAATTCATCCCATTAAAATACAACAAAATATGATTAGCTGTCAATCTCATCACAGAGATCAGTCACACGCTGACATCACAAGGGCCGAGAAATTACAGTCAAAGGGCCGCATGTGGTCTCCGAGCCACACTTTGTCTGCTTTGTAGCAACATGAATAAATAAATAAACCTAATGAACCAATTCATTCTTGGATCAGTGAACTTTTAAACTATTTGAATCATCAAACATGAACTGAACTAGTTCATTTTATAATGGGTGAACTGAAATTTGAACTAGTTCACTTCGAAAGCGAACTTTCCCAACACTGTGTTCGGTGTGAACAGTTATAAGTCGTAACAGATGAACACAAGCTTCACGTCCACTTCTCACGACGCAACTGAACACGTTCGATATTTGCTTTTCATCAGTTTAAAGTGATTTATTCTCAGAAAATCAGCCAAACCTAAGTCCGTATTTAGCCTTTCCCCGCTGGCCTGGAGAATAGAACGAGCCACAGGTAATGTTACCTTTTTTAAAAGACATCAAATGTTCAAGGAAATAAGTGATTATTCTATTTTACGCTCAACTGGACTTGGCTGTGTTGGTGGCCAGACTCTGCCCTCGGCTCGCACCAATTAGCGACGCCCCTGGCAAGAAAAATGATGGATTCCTACATTCCTGTGCGTAAGAATGTCCTTTGGGTGGATCTCCATGCGAGGAGAGCCTGGAGCTGAGAGGGTGTGTGGATGGGTGTGTGTGTGTGTGTGTGTGCGTGTGTGTGAGTGTGTGTGTGTGTGAGTGTGTGTGTGTGTGTGTGCGTGTGTGTGTGTGTGTGTGTGTGTGTGTGTGGGAAGGGTCTCAGTGAAGGACCGGCTGTGACGTCGTTGGAGGCAGAGCGGCTCCGTGCGCGCACCTCCGTGTCTCTCAGTCTCTCTCAGCTGATGGACGCAGTCACTGATGGACGCAGTCACTGATGGACTTTCTTTCCTAAGCGGCTCTTTTCCTGGTCACCACTTTCCTGGGATGCTTGGACCCCCCGCTGCTGCTGCGCTTTAATCCACCTTGGATACGGTTTTACGCATCACGGGAGCGACTGGAGACGTTGAAGGTGCGTGTTTTATTTATAGGACTATGGTGTGGATGCGAGCGTGTTTTTTTTCTTCCAGTTGGACGTGTATTTTGGCAAGAATTTTTGGGTCAGAGTTCAGTTCAAACTTCATCCCAAATAGAGATTGATTTTCAAACGCGCTAAAACGACTCCTCAGTTCTCTTGTGATGATTTTAATTCTATTTTTAAGGACAGTTTCTACTAAATTCTCCCCCTTGGATTCCACGGGAGGGTCGTATTTACGTGGAAATATGTGTGACTCCATCGTGTCGCCCTTGTTAGAACTTCTCAGATCCATCTTTGCTCCGCTTATACTCGGCATGTGAGGCTCGCAGGGAGTCGGTCAGTGTGAGGGAGGTGAGGCTTCACTGGACAGAACCTAAATCAGTATTTTAACATAAACTATATTCATGACTCAAGTTAAAAACGGGAAAAGGAAATGTGGAAATAACTATGAAATAATGTGTTTAGTTATGATTAAGTTATTATCATTTCAAATCTAATCATATTTTTACCAATGACAATGAAGCGAGAGATTTTTTAAAAACCTTTTAAAACGTCATTTATAAGCTTCATGAATCCAACTAAAGTAGGCAGACTGTGTCACTTGTGGAGTTTCAATTCATCATGTTAATGATGCTATCATTTGAAAGTCATGCAAAGGTTTCCTGACTCACTTTTGCATCAGATGTCCAGCTGTAGCTGTGGAGTGTTTGGCGGCAACACTTTACAGTCAAACTGTCACATCATCTTCAGACCGAGGAATAGCACGAGACCAGTTTGAAATCTTTTGATCAAAGTTCAAATCTGTCATGCATAACATTTTTTCTGAACTCCAACATATAATTTACGAGCAAACAAAAAAGTCATTGATCAAGAGAAGGCAGCAGCAGATAACTCAGAAAACCTCAAATATCTCAAGGGATCTTTTAAAAAAAATAATCAAAGAAGTGATTTAATACAGTTCTTTTTATAACTCATTTTATAATTCTTATTGAAATTGTGGCTAGTTCTATTACCTTTCAACTGTGTCAGAGTAAGAACTACATACAAATATACAGTATAAAAATATTTTTTAAAGCATTTTAATAGTGGCTTGAGAAAAAGAAAAGTGTGGAGACGAGTTATTTAGTCAAAATCTATGAGAAAACAATGAAGGTTCGACGTTAAATCCCTACAATGTTGCAGTTCAGGTTCAGTGTGAAAGAACTTCCATCAATATACTGACGAGCTTGTCTTCTGATCCTTCTTCATGTTTTTTGTTGGGCTTACGAGCAGATGATCACAACCACGTGTGCATCTGTCTTCCAACATCTCCATCAGTCTTTCTGATATCAAACCATCAAGTCGAGCTGCCAACATGGAGACCATGAAGAGGTTGGAGACGTGTTTAGGTCGTCGTGTCATCCTTCATAACCTCCTTCAAAATCACTTTTGTCTCCGCTCCTTTACATCGTCACCTCTTTGTCACTCCCTCGTTCAAACTCTCTTCTCCCTCTCATCCTCCTTTCAGTCCTCGTTTCCCACTTGAATCCCACTTCTCCTCCTTCACATCTTCATCTTCACTTCATCGCTTCAGATCGACCTCGACTCTGCTGGTCCATCCATCGTCACCTCCGTACACTTGTTCATTATGTCTTAGAATGGTGAAGATGTTTGAGACACATCGAAGGATGAAGTTACACAATCCTTTCATCCCTGTAGAAGTGCGACATGCTTTCATGTGGACCGTGAGGGTCTGTGCTCCGCACCAGGGGCCCGAACACCCCGAGCACGGTTCTTGACCTGATCCTCAAGAGTCGTCTGTTTCTAATCGTTCCCATGACACGCTTGTCAGAGCAGGACGTGACTTCATATTCAAGTTTTACCTTCTCTTGATATGATTTCTCATAGCGTTGATGTTGCCAAAATATAGAACTTCCCGAAAAAGTCACCAAATATGTGTTTTTAGTTTATCTGTGGGATGGATTTCACACTAATCCCTGAAGCCACATGGCTCCGTTGAACGTAGTCCAGGCTCCGCAGCTTCCTTTGGTGGCTCAGGGAGTTGGAGTTAGTTGTTGGTTGAAGTCTGTCTCTTGGGAAAGAACGTTACACCTCATCGCTTTAGCAGCAGGAACTCAGACTTTTGATTTTTACCAAGTAGTTGTACTGAGAGTGACTCAAGCGCATGTGATTCAGCGGTGAGTGTGTTCAACTGCGGAGGTGCTGGTGTTAATGCATCGACTGTTCAATGACGACGAAGGGATTCTGTACTTTCACACCACATTACTTTCCACATAGAATAACCCTTTTCAGAGTTATGTGAGTTTGAAATGTACATTTCCAATCATGCATACACAACACAGCCCCGCGAGAAGTGTTTATTGTGGTGAGGTGAAGCGACAAAAAAGAGCTCAAGAGATAAGAATCTTCAGAGTCTGAGAGCCTCGAGGCGTCAGAGCAGCACATGATTCGTTAATTACACAGTTAATTACATAGCGCCCCGTTTCCGGATCCCTGGAGCGTCCTCAGGAGATTTTAAAACTTGATTGAATCGAGTTTTTCAGAATCTGCTAAAGTTAAAGTAATGCTTTCAAACGACTGGATACATGTTGTGTAACATGAAAGAGATGAAATCACAGAACATGTCTCAACAAACCTTGGAAACCATTTGTGGCAAAAGTATTTCAATAATTCCAGATTAAACACAACGGTGACAAAACCCCGGAGAGATCTTTCCTACGAAACCATAATTGTTCTCTTCTTCAACAGGTTGAAAGAAAACTATTCTTCTTAACTCAATGCAGACCAAAACATTGTGTCAGTTAGGATTCGCGTGTCAATAATCCATCGCTCAGCGGTGGAAGAATTTCAAAGGGAAAAAGGTTGCAGCCCAGCTGCAGGTCAAAGTAGCACGAGAGCCATAAAAATATCAGCAAATGTCTCCTGTGGAAGAAAAGCTTTTCTATCTCTTTCTGGTCGCAGGAGGAAATCGATTCAACTTATTTGCTCATTATTTACAGTGTATATCTTGCCAGAGAGTTTTCTCCTGTTCGACTCCCATCACACTGAGTTATGCATCACTGACTGAGTTCTCTGGCGATCTTTATAAAACATTGTGTCAAATATCACTGAGCGAATCTCATCGATCCTTCCAACCTGACCCGAGTTATAACATCTGAGCTGAGCCAGAACTTCTGCTGGAACAATAAATGAAATCCGCAAAACAATAATAATTTCTCACTATTCAAGTCAATGTTCAAGACTCACAATCCCTTCTCGAGGAGGCCCGGATTTTCCTCGTCCCAGCGACGTCGTCCAGCTCTTGACCGGGGACCCCGAGGCGTTTCCCAGACCAGCTGAGAGACATAGTTTCTGTCTCGGGTCCCCGTGCCTTCACCAGGGAGGCGTCCTAGAGGCCAAGACTTCTCTCGACGCGGAGCAGCAGGTGAACAAGACCCAACAAGAAGGATCTCAGAAGCTCGTTCCAAACTGAGAACCATGGTCTTGTTTTGTTCATCGTAAGGAGTGTTGAAGCTAAGCCAGTGTTTCTAGACGCACAGTTGGCTCCGTGAGTGGAGATGTAGACCCGCAGGTTTCATCTGCTCCTCTGCAAGAACAGACCAGTGAGAACGAAACACAAACGTCAACAAAAACACTACCCCTGGAAATTCAAATACATCAAATTTTGGATGAAGACGAAATCGCTGGAAAATGATGTTGGATTTGGAGGTTTCTGGCTGCTTTACTCGTGGTGGTGAAGATCTCCTGCAGGAGTCCTTCTCAATACTGGCTCTTTGGACCGAACTCTGACACCGTTTGTCCAGAGAACACAAAGCCCTTCACAGGATATCTCGTACCCCATATTCCCGGGTCACCAGCAACGACTCTGAGGGGGACTCGGTCGAATGCCTTCTCCAGATCCATATCTCCCTGTTGGGTTGCTGACCCCTGCTGACCCCTGCTGACCCCTGCCCCCCCTCACCTGTCTCACTCTTAAAGGAACGGTAACAAAACAATGAGCGTTATAGTATTTTACTTCACTTTTCAAATTTGTGCAAACCTAAAACAATACAAAGATCTGGTAAACTATAATTTCTTTCAGCCTACACAGAAAATAGTTGATATTTTTCAGCAAATCAGTTACAAACGTGTACATTATTATAAATAATTGTGTGCTTTTATTTTGTATTCTGCATTTTTTAAACAATGGTAATAATAATAATATAATAATGATGATGTATATTAATGTATATATAAATAACCTTCAGAGTCACATAGTACTTTATATAAGAAAGACTCAGTTAAACAACTGCAGTAAAAATAGAAAACATTGTTATGATAATGATAAATGTTTAAATTGATCGTTAAGATTCAAATCTCACATATTTTCTACTCGCCCTCATGTCGACTCATGTTGGATTATTTTCAGAGTAATCTGTTCTATTTAGAGTTATAGACAAAAATGTTTGTTCATTTTAATGTAGCGACTGGAACTCAGTTATCTTCGTCTTCATCTTCATCCAAAAAGACTTAAAAACATCAAAATACCTTCAAACTGCTCGTCTGTAACGTCCCTCTTGCCTCGACAGAAGAGATTATGTTTACGGTCTGGTGTTATCCACTCTTTCTCTCTCTCTCTCCTGATCGAGAGCAAAGGTCCCGAACCTTTTTTGCAACAGAGATCGGTTTAATGTATGCATTATAGTCACGGACGAGCCTTTACATAACATTTACAGGTTTATTTTTTTGTGAAAACTTGACTGAAACAAGCGTTTTGATGAGTCAAAGTACCAGGCTCATGTTACAAGAAAATAGTAGTATAGTATTAGCAAATACTATCACACACATTGAAGACAATAAATATCAACAGAACTTATATAAACATTTTATTCTTTCTGTACGAACCGGGTTGGGGACCATTGATCTAAAGCCACCTTTTATTTGAATTCTCTAGCATTAAGCTGTTGTGATCGCGGCTCAGTAATTTATGCAATCATTACACAAAAATAAAAATTGTCGGAAAAGTGTGGCCCCCTGTAGGTGAACCGCGATATGGCGAGGAACCGCTGTATATAAAAATAAATATACATTTGAGAATACCTTTATCATTTTGAGATTTCAAGGGCTTTTGTTGAAGGCAAACATGTAGCGTATTTGACATATAGAGTAATCAGTCAAAACAAAATAAATAAATCCTTCGTTCAAACCTTTAAGACGTACAATTACTTGAAGACTGATGTTGAGGTTTTTCACTATTTTCAAATGGTGTCGATCACCCTTTTCTGTCAGTACATTCTGGTAGCAGTTTTCTCTTCCTCTTGAACCCTTCCCTGAAGCTTGGACGAACTTCTTGTTAATCAGAAGCTTTATTTCATCAGGCATCTGTCGCTGACCTCGAGACTGAGCGTCCGTCTCTGAGCTGGAACCACATCGACGTCGTTTAAAGGCAGAAAAGGAATAATTGATTGATTGATTGGAAGATGGTTGTAGACTGAACTAGGTTCTTGTAGTTGGTGTTGGACGTTAAACTGTGTTCAAATAATCCATGAGATCAAAGCTCAGGTCAAATTAAACTTGACAAATGGTTAATATTAAAGAAATTAAACAAGGAACAGGAATTTATTGCGGCGAGTCAACGTTCACTGGGTTGAACCGACAATATTAACTCTGGACCATCAAGATGCGCCTTTTCTTTTATAAATGGTCCCGGTTTGAATCGTAAGACAGTCTTGAGCGGCTGTGAAATATCTATTAAAAAGTACAAATTCATATTCAGGCATGAATGAAAACAAGCTTTTATATCATTCATATCAACCTGCTGAAAAAGTTGGTATTGCAGCAGAATTTAACTAATAAATTAAACCAAACCCAAAAAAGGACTTACAATTGCAGGAGCTGCCGCCATTTTGGATTTTTATTTAGTGTGTATTAAATATGACTGTTTGAATTTCCAGTGGAGTCTTCGGCCTCATTTCGTACCAACTTATGGTCGAGGAAATAATCTTAATGGTTTTCAATACAAATTCAAAATAGGAAGTGTTTCCCTCGACCTTATAGCATTTCCATCATGAATCACCAGTGATGGGTCAGTCGTCTACACATCATAATAATAATAATCCTCCAGTGATTTCATCACCAGCAAAATTTGATGTACTTGAATTTTCATGGGTGTGTTCTTTCGAGAGGTCAGTCCACAAGCAATTTTGTCAAACGCTTTGGAAGTATTGAGATCAGGTGATCACTCGACAACAGACAGAAAGAAAAACATCATTTAAAATACTGATTATATCACAAAATCTATTCTATTTCATCCATTTCTCTTGGGAACAAAGTGCAAATGTACCTTTTAATCACCCTATAATGGACGAGATGGACAAGGTTTATTTAATTGTAGATTGATAGAGTTTATAATCCACTAAACGTGAAACAAAGCTAACTGAACTAGCAAGTAAAGTTGGTTTAAAATTAAAAACGCTTTGCATAAGAATTAAAGGAGGAATCGAATTAAAGAGTGTGTCCAGGCGTGGTAAACGTACGTCCAGCAGTTCCTTTATAACTCCAGAAAAGAGAGGGAGGGAAACCTGTGTGCTTGAGACCTTGGCTCCTGTAAGGGTGAGAGTCATGTAATTCGCTCTCTGATGCTCCAGATCTTGGTAAAAGCCAGAACATGTGGTTGTTACAGAGTGGATTAAGATGAGCAACTAACTGGGAAGTGGAAAATAAGAGCGAAGGAAACGTTGACGAGTTAATGAAACACTAAAATTCCTTCAAACAAATCATGTTAAGCAGCTGTTAAGAACGAATATTTGAGACATATTTTTGATTAAAATTGAGATCACTGTCCAGTCAGGGTTCATAATATCTTAGGAATGGCTCTAAAGTTTCTGGACACTTCATGACAGCGACAGAGCTTCAGATCGTTCTTCAGAGCTGAAGGAGAAATGTGGTTTCCAGACCAGTCGCACAAACATGCGTCGTTGCCAATCAGGCTTGTGTTTTGAGGAGCTGGAGACTCTTGACTGGGTCTCCCTGAAGAACACTTCGGGGACATGGGACCAGAGGAAGAAGTGGATCAAGTTCTCTATCCCGGGGCTTTAACAACCCCATACATCTCCCATCATAGGGGTTGGTTCTGTTTCACTGCTTAGATTTCACAGATGTATGGTTTCGTTTCATAGGCTTGTTTTTGTGGACGTCTCGGCTCTTAGTCCATAGTCCAAGGTCAGCAAATTGATGTCCGTCGGGATCGTGTGGAATTTGTAAGGAGTCCTCAAGTGACCCAAATATAACGTTTTTTGTTCTGAAGAAAACATCTTAAACAAGACCTTTTAAAGAATCTGACAGTTTTTCAATCTGTGTTAAGACACGTTGTCACTCGCTTGATGTGAAGAAAGACGCCTTCGAAGTGACACTTTATCCAATGTTTAAAATTACTTTTTTTCTCTTTTAATTTTATATCATAAGTATTTTCTTACATAACTTTAGTCAGTACAATAAT
Source organism: Callionymus lyra (assembly GCF_982586985.1). Classification (NCBI taxonomy): domain Eukaryota; kingdom Metazoa; phylum Chordata; class Actinopteri; order Syngnathiformes; family Callionymidae; genus Callionymus; species Callionymus lyra. The sequence goes on along the minus strand of NC_141825.1, from coordinate 27,716,274 downwards.
CATTTTCATTCACTTTTCCTTCTGGTTTTTCCAGTTTCTTATTCTTGTTTTGTGTTTAATATATGTTTTGTTTTAATGATTTCAGTGTTAACCTTTAACAAATATGAATAAACTTTGGTCAAATTCCCAGAACTCCAATATGGGACGAATCAAAGTTAGAGCCACGAGTCCGAAAACACTTTCTGAGAAGCAGACGCTGTGATGTTTACTGTCAAAATGTCAGCGAAGAAATAATCTGCTCTTTTATTTGGGGAACTAATAAGTGGTCCACCTGGAGCCGAGCGGTGCGAGGGTCGTGTCTGGATCTTAACAAGTTGTGTTGTTGTGTGTGTTGTGTGTGTATAATCAGCAGCAGTTTCTTGGAAGGATATTCATCGTCTCCCTTTAACAGAGATTTTAAAAGAGCCTCACAGCTTGTAATCTGGCCGGTCCTCCCTGAAGGCCTGCGAAATGAGACTTTTACTGTCTGGTGAGTGTCAAAAGTTCAGCTCAAGCATTGGCATGTCGTGTTCAGCATCAAGCAGAGGAGATCCTGCTCGCTCTCTGGGAAACATTGCAGCTACTTGTTCATTTTTACTCACTTTTCAAGGGCCAACGAATATTAGACCCGACTCTTCTGACTCACAAATGTTGTAAAAGTCTTTCTCTCCAAGATGAAGTAACTTCTCCAGTGTAGGACGGAGCGTTATAGAAGGTCCTTCATCCCAACTGGTGTCAGGATATTTAACTCTTTACTTTAAATATCCTGATGCTAATCCATAGTGTGTTTTTCTTCTTGTGTGTTTTATTTTATTTTTTGTTTTTATTTTATTTTATTTTATTTTATTTTATTTTATTTTATTTTATTTTATTTTATTTTATTTTATTCTATTTTATTTTTATTTTTATTTTATTCTATTTTGTTAATAGTGTTAAATTTCTAATATTGTAAATAATTTGTATATTTTTAAGATCGTTTTTTTATTTTTTATTTTTTATTTTTTTTATTATCTCTTTTATTATTTATTTTTTCCTTGCACTTTATTTTTTCAACTGTGCTGTTGTAAAAGTGTGTTTCTCATCAGGACCATGTCTTCAACTCTTACTTTATAAAATTCTCCCCCGTCTGAAATCTGGACGAACGAGAGGTTACGAGAGTCCAGTATGACATAATAATGGCTTTACTCCTCCTTCAGCTGTGATCGCGCTTTGTTTATACAACAAGCTTAAGACTTCCATGACTGATGATGCATGGTGACAAACCTCGATGGTTGACCAATCACAACAAAGTGGGTGTGGTTATGGTAAACAAGATTTAATCTCCAGAAAAAGTTTTTTTTCAGTGGGCGGAGCTTAAGATCATTTTCTAATGTAAATATTTCTTTAAAAAGAGAGTTTTGTACAAACACACACTGATGATACAATAGAGTCACACATCACAACAACACACACTGATGATACAATAGAGTCACACATCACAACACACACACACACTGATGATACAATAGAGTCACACATCACAACAACGCACACTGATGATACAATAGAGTCACACATCACAACAACACACACTGATGATACAATAGAGTCACACATCACAACAACACACACTGATGATACAATAGAGTCACACATCACAACAACACACACTGATGATACAATAGAGTCACACATCACAGCAACACACACACTGATGATACAATAGAGTCACACATCACAACAACACACACTGATGATACAATAGAGTCACACATCACAACACACACACTGATGATACAA